>NC_059208.1:415349-592849 GCF_020615455.1 Coregonus clupeaformis | reverse complement strand
GAGAGAGAGAGAGAGAGAGAGAGAGAGAGAGAGAGAGAGAGAGAGAGAGAGGTACTGTAGAGGAAACAGGTGAAGGAGAGGGGTACTGTAGAGGAAACAGGGGAAGGAGAGAGAGAGAGAGGTACTGTAGAGGAAACAGGTGAAGGAGAGAGAGGGGTACTGTAGAGGAAACAGGTGAAGGAGAGAAATAAGTACTGTAGAGGAAACAGGTGAAGGAGAGAGAGAGGTACTGTAGAGGAAACAGGTGAAGGAGAGAGAGAAGTACTGTAGAGGAAACAGGTGAAGGAGAGAGAGATAATGTAGAGGAAACAGGTGAAGGAGAGAGAGATAATGTAGAGGAAACAGGTGAAGGAGAGAGAGAAGTACTGTAGAGGAAACAGGTGAAGGAGAGAGAGAGGTACTGTAGAGGAAACAGGTGAAGGAGAGAGTGAAGTACTGTAGAGGAAACAGGTGAAGGAGAGAGAGAAGTACTGTAGAGGAAACAGGTGAAGGTGAGAGAGAGGTACTGTAGAGGAAACAGGGGAAGGAGAGAGAGAAGTACTGTAGAGGAAACAGGTGAAGGAGAGAGAGGGGTACTGTAGAGGCAACAGGTGAAGGAGAGAAATAAGTACTGTAGAGGAAACAGGTGAAGGAGAGAGAGAGGTACTGTAGAGGAAACAGGTGAAGGAGAGAGAGAAGTACTGTAGAGGAAACAGGTGAAGGTGAGAGAGAGGTACTGTAGAGGAAACAGGTGAAGGAGAGAGAGAAGTACTGTAGAGGAAACAGGTGAAGGAGAGAGAGAGATAATGTAGAGGAAACAGGTGAAGGAGACAGAGAGAAGTACTGTAGAGGAAACAGGTGAAGGAGAGAGAGAGATAATGTAGAAGAAACAGGTGAAGGAGACAGAGAGATACTGTAGAGGAAACAGGTGAAGGCGAGAGATATACTGTAGAGCAAACAGGGAGAAGGAGAGAGAGAGAGGTACTGTAGAGGAAACAGGTGAAGGAGAGAGAGAAGTACTGTAGAGGAAACAGGTGAAGGTGAGAGAGAGGTACTGTAGAGGAAACAGGTGAAGGAGAGGGGTACTGTAGAGGAAACAGGGAAAGAGAGAGAGAGAGTGGTACTGTAGAGGAAACAGGTGAAGGAGAGAGAGAAGTACTGTAGAGGAAACAGGTGAAGGAGAGAGAGAAGTACTGTAGAGGAAACAGGTGAAGGAGAGAGAGAGGTACTGTAGAGGAAACAGGTGAAGGAGACAAAGAAGTACTGTAGAGGAAACAGGTGAAGGAGAGAGAGATAATGTAGAGGAAAGAGGTGAAGGTGACAGAGAGATACTGTAGAGGAAACAGGTAGAGAGAGAGAGAGAGGTACTGTAGAGGAAACAGGTGAAGGAGAGAGGGGTACTGTAGAGGAAACAGGTGAAGGAGAGAGAGAGGTACTGTAGAGGAAACAGGTGAAGGAGAGAGAGCGAGAGAAAGAGAGAGAGAGAGAGAGAGAGAGAGAGAGAGAGAGAGAGAGGGGTACTGAAGAGGAAACAGGTGAAGGAGAAAGAGAGAAAGGTGAAAAGATATACAGGTAAAGAAGGTATAGAGATAGAGATAGATACAGAGAAGAGAGAAATACAGGACATAGAGAGCAATTTCATGAACATAGTTAACCCTTGCATACACCCCCCAAATACTACGTAAACACACACACACACACACACACACACCCCATGTAAACACACACACACACACCTTGGGTCTGAAGTTGTTGGTCGGTAGTATGTGTTCGTGCTGGGAGCGGAGCGTGCCCCAGGGGTGGTAGAGCTTGAAACACTCGTTGCAGAAGTTGGACCTGCAGTCAGCACAGCCCTTAGTGGCCTCCAGGGACTGAGGAGCCTTACAGAAGCCACACATTATAGCCACGCTGCCCAGGCTCACTGTGTGTCTGTACCTGGAGGGAGACACGGGGGAGGGGGAGAAAGAGTGGAGAGGGTGGGGGGGTGATACAAAAAGAGGAGAGTGAGAGATAACACTGGGCAATATTAAGCCATAATGATGATGTCACTGTCCAAGATCACTGTAGAGAGAGAGAGACAGAGAGAGAGAGAGAGAGAGAGAGAGAGAGAGAGAGAGCGGGCGAGACTGGAGGTGGGTTAGGCGAAGGTTAGGGGGGGGTGAGAAAGTGAGTGGGAATTAGCTAAATGTGCTACCGTACGGTCTGTTCTGTCCTGTTCTGCTCTGCTTTCAGATGTATGTTTTTTTATCCAACTTCCTGACCTGGATCCTTCAGCTGTGTTCTGTGTTCCTGCAGACTGCACTGTTTCTACTTCCAGTGAGCTCTGGACTCTCAACATGCCAAGTCACGCTTTACTGACGGAGACAAACCTCCCTCCAGGGGAGAGAGAGAGCAGCTGCAGCAAACTCCTCTCAGACTGCTGCGGCTGCGTCTCAAACAACAATGGCCCTTCTCCCTCCCTCTCTCTCTCTCTCTTTCATCGCAATTCTTTCCCACTCTCTCCCTATACCTCTCACAAATCTCTCTTCCATCCCCTCTCTCTTCCCTTCTCTACGTGGATCTCAGTAGTCTACAGAGGCCTCCTCTCTTCCTCTCTTTCCGATCAGTACTAATGAAGGAAAGGAAACATGGAGAGGAGGCTATTTCAGAGAATCACAATGTCTATGTGTTTGTCTCTTGAAGCTTTCAGAACCTCAACTTGTTGTTCAGATAGTCCATTTGATGTTTGTGTGAATTATGAAGTCACCTCAGCTTCCCAGTTCCCACACACTCAGCTCTTTAGGCCCTGCTTCAGGAGAGGGGGGGGGTTCTCCCCGTACCAAAATCAATGATTTTCTGTCTCATTTATAAAGCACTATTGACTTTTCCTTCTTTCTGTGCTTATGTTTATTTCCTGCAGGATTGGTTCAGAACCTACATTCCTCTGTAAGTAAGTGAGCAACTCTCTCTACGTGTGTGTGTGTACCTCTCTACGATGCGTTCCAAGGTGAGGTTCCTGAGGCAATCGGTCAGTCCTCTCTCCCCCAGCTCCACCTCTTTGTGACAGGACGGACAGGGGAACAGCATGGGGGTAGGAGACATGTCCTTACGACGACGCCCGGGGTACGTCCCAAAACCTGAGAGGTGGGGGGAGGTAAGGAGTACGTTTGGAGAGTGAGAGGGAAGAGTATACGAGAGAGAAAGTAATTAGTATGAGTGTGATAGTTCCATCACAGTTTGATAGAACTAGAGCCATACCTTTATATCCCCTGACTGCACTGCACTCTACATGCTGACACAGACAGAAACTGCTGCTATACACCTAGAACACCTGCTAGTTCAAACACACACACACTCTACACGACCCCCCCATTTCTCTCGCTCTCTCTCAACATGAATAATAAATATGTCATATGAACATTTCATGTGTCTTTGAGATGATGTGATGTATGAACCAGAGGCATACACACTGCATATACAAAACATTAAAAACACCTGCTCTTGCCATGACATAGACTGACCAGGTGAATCCATGTGAAAGCTATGATCCCTTATTGATGTCACTTGTTAAATCCACTTCAATCCGTGTAGATGAAGCAGAGGAGACAGGTTAAACAAGGATTTTTAAGCCTTGAGACAATTGAGACATGGATTGTGTATGTGTGCCATTCAGAGGGTGAATGGGCAAGACAAAATATTTAAGTGCCTTTGAACTGGGTATGGTAGTAGGTACAAGGCGCACCAGTTTGTGTCAAGAATTGCAACACTGCTGGGTTTTTCCAGTGTGTATCAACAATGTTCCACCACCCAAAGGACACCCAGCCAACTGTGGGAAGCATTGGTTGTTTGGTATACTCTGTGTATATAGAGAGGGGGCAATGCGGTTGAATGTCCCGAGAGCGCCACTTTCTCCTCCATAGCCGTTGCTAAGTGATAATTGACACTTCCAAATTGTATTGCTTATTTCAGAAAGTTTTCAAAACCAATGAAGATGCAATATGTTGACACACCAACTCAGTACAGACTTGGGTGCACATTATGCCAGAAGGTAATCAATAAAAACATATTTTAAATTCGCAGCTCTGTTTTGCTTGTTTACAGCGGGTCATTTCATAAGGAATTGTCGGAGGCGCTCTCGTATTGTTACATCATCAACATTTCGAGAATAAATACGCTAACATGGCAGATGTTCTAAAACCTGGCCAAACTGTATATATATATATATATACAGTCAAAAGTTTGGACACACCTACTCATTCAAGGGTTTTTCTTTATTTTTACAATTTTTTACATTGTAGAATAATAGTGAATATATCAAAACTATGAAATAACACATATGGAATCATGTAGTAACCAAAAAAGTGTTAAACAAATCAAAATATATTTGAGATTTGAGATTCTTCAAATAGCCACCATTTGCCTTGATGACAGCTTTGCACACTCTTGGCATTCTCTCAACCAGTTTCATGAGGTAGTCCCCTGGAATGCATTTCAATTAACAGGTGTGCCTTCTTACAAGTTAATTTGTGGAATTTCATTCCTTCTTAATGCGTTTGAGCCAATCAGTTGTGTTGTGACAAGGTAGGGGGTATACAGAAGATAGCTCTATTTGGTAAAAGACCAAGTCCATATTATGGCAAGAACAGCTCAAATATGCAAAGAGAAACAACAGTCCATCATTACTTTAAGACATGAAGGTCAGTCAATCCAGAAAATGTCAAGAACTTTGAAAGTTTCTTCAAGTGCAGTCGCAAAAACCATCAAGCGCTATTATGAAACTGGCTCTCATGAGGACCACCACAGGAAAGGAAGACCCAGAGTTACCTCTGCTGCAGAGGATAAGTTCAATAGAGTTACCAGCCTCAGAAATTGCAGCCCAAATAAATGCTTCACAGAGTTCAAGTAACAGACACATCTCAACATCAACTGTTCAGAGGAGACTGTGTGAATCAGGCCTTCATGGTTGAATTGCTGCAAAGAAACCACTAATAAAGGACACTGATAAGAAGAAGAGACTTGCTTGGGCCAAGAAACACAAGCAATGGACATTAGACCGGTGGAATTGTGTCCTTCGGTCTGGAATCCAAATTTGAGATTTTTGGTTCCAACCGCCGTGTCTTTGTGAGACGCAGTGTCGGAAAACGAATGATCTCCGCATGTGTATTTCCCACCGTAAAGCATGGAGGAGGAGGTGTTATTGTGTGGGGGTGCTTTTCTGGTGACACTGTCTGTGATCTGTTTAGAATTCAAGGCACACTTAACCAGCATGGCTACCACAGCATTCTGCAGCGATACGCCATCACATCTGGTTTGGGCTTAGTGGGACTATCATTTGTTTTTCAACAGGACAATGACCCAACACACCTCCAGGCTGTGTAAGGGCTATTTTACCAAGAAGGAGAGTGATGGAGTGCTGCATCAGATAACCTGGCCTCCACAATCCCCCGACCTCAACCCAATTGAGATGGTTTGCGATGAGTCGGACGGCAGAGTGAAGGAAAAGCAGTCAACAAGTGCACAGCATATGTGGGAACTCCTTCAAGACTGTTGGAAAAGCATTCCAGGTGAAGCTGGTTGAGAGTGTGCAAAGCTGTCATCAAGGCAAAGTGTGGCTATTTGAAGAATCTCAAAGATAATATATATTTTTATTTGTTTAACACTTTTTGGGTTACTACATGATTCCATATGTGTTATTTAATAGTTTTGATGTCTTCACTATTATTCTACAATGTAGAAAATTATAATACATTAAGAAAAACCCTTGAATGAGTAGGTGTGTCCAAACTTTTGACTGGTACTGTATATATATATATATATATACACTGCTCAAAAAAATAAAGGGAACACTTAAACAACACAATGTAACTCCAAGTCAATCACACTTCTGTGAAATCAAACTGTCCACTTAGGAAGCAACACTGATTGACAATAAATGTCACATGCTGTTGTGCAAATGGAATAGACAACAGGTGGAAATTATAGGCAATTAGCAAGACACCCCCAATAAAGAAGTGGTTTTGCAGGTGGTGACCACAGACCACTTCTCAGTTCCTATGCTTCCTGGCTGATGTTTTGGTCACTTTTGAATGCTGGCGGTGCTTTCACTCTAGTGGTAGCATGAGACGGAGTCTACAACCCACACAAGTGGCTCAGGTAGTGCAGCTCATCCAGGATGGCACATCAATGCGAGCTGTGGCAAGAAGGTTTGCTGTGTCTGTCAGCGTAGTGTCCAGAGCATGGAGGCGCTACCAGGAGACAGGCCAGTACATCAAGAGACGTGGAGGAGGCCGTAGGAGGGCAACAACCCAGCAGCAGGGCTGCTACCTCCGCCTTTGTGCAAGGAGGAGCAGGAGGAGCACTGCCAGAGCCCTGCAAAATGACCTCCGGCAGGCCACAAATGTGCATGTGTCTGCTCAAACGGTCAGAAACAGACTCCATGAGGGTGGTATGAGGGCCCGACGTCCACAGTGCAGGACGTTTGGCATTTGCCAGAGAACACCAAGATTGGCAAATTCGCCACTGGCGCCCTGTGCTCTTCACAGATGAAAGCAGGTTCACACTGAGCACATGTGACAGACGTGACAGAGTCTGGAGACGCCGTGGAGAACGTTCTGCTGCCTGCAACATCCTCCATCATGACCGGTTTGGCGGTGGGTCAGTCATGGTGTGGGGTGGCATTTCTTTGGGGGGCCGCACAGCCCTCCATGTGCTCGCCAGAGGTAGCCTGACTGCCATTAGGTACCGAGATGAGATCCTCAGACCCCTTGTGAGACCATATGCTGGTGCGGTTGGCCCTGGGTTCCTCCTAATGCAAGACAATGCTAGACCTCATGTGGCTGGAGTGTGTCAGCAGTTCCTGCAAGAGGAAGCCATTGATGCTATGGACTGGCCCGCCCGTTCCCCAGACCTGAATCCAATTGAGCACATCTGGGACATCATGTCTCGCTCCATCCACCAACGCCACGTTGCACCACAGACTGTCAGGAGCATGCCCAGGCGTTGTAGGGAGGTCATACAGGCACGTGGAGGCCACACACACACTACTGAGCCTCATTTTGACTTGTTTTAAGGACATTACATCAAAGTTGGATCAGCCTGTAATGTGGTTTTCCACTTTAATTTTGAGGGTGACTCCAAATCCAGACCTCCATGGGTTGATAAATTTGATTTCCATTGATAATTTTTGTGTGCTTTTGTTGTCAGCACATTCAACTATGTAAAGAAAAAAGTATTTAATAAGATGATTTCATTCATTCAATTCTAGGATGTGTTATTTTAGTGTTCCCTTTATTTTTTTGAGCAGTGTATATATATATATATATATATATATATATATATATATATACACAGTTGAAGTCGGAAGTTTACATACACTTAGGTTGGAGTCATTAAAACTTGTTTTTCAACCACTCCACAAATGTATTGTTAACAAACTATAGTTCTGGCAAGTCGGTTAGGACATCTACTTTGTGCGTGACACAAGTAATTTTTCCAACAATTGTTTACAGACAGATTATTTCACTTATAATTCACTGTATCACAATTCCAGTGGGTCAGAAGTTTACATACACTAGGTTGACTGTGCCTTTAAACAGCTTGGAAAATTCCAGAAAATGATGTCATGGCTTTAGAAGCTTCTGATAGGCTAATTGACATCATTTGAGTCAATTGGAGGTGTACCTGTGGATGTATTTCAAGGCCTACCTTCAAACTCAGTGCCTCTTTGCTTGACATCATGGAAAAATCAAAAGAAATCAGCCAAGACCTCAGAAAGAAAATGGTAGACCTCCACAAGTCTGGTTCATCCTTGGGAGCAATTTCCAAACGCCTGAAGGTACCACGTTCATCTGTACAAACAATAGTACGCAAGTATAAACACCACGCAGCCGTCATACCGCTCAGGAAGGAGACGCGTTCTGTTTCCTAGAGATGAACGTACTTTGGTGCGAAAAGTGCAAATCAATCCCAGAACAACAGCAAAGGACCTTGTGAAGATGCTGGAGGAAACAGGTACTAAAGTATCTATATCCACATTAAAAAGAGTCCTATATCGACATAACCTGAAAGGCCGCTCTGCAAGGAAGAAGCCACTGCTCCAAAACCGCCATAAAAAAGCCAGACTACGGTTTGCAACTGCACATGGGGACAAAGATTGTACCTTTTGGAGAAATGTCCTCTGGTCTGATGAAACAAAAATGGGAAGGCTTGCAAGCCGAAGAACACCATCCCAACCGTGAAGCACGGGGGTGGCAGCATCATGCTGTGGGGGTGCTTTGCTGCAGGAGGGACTGGTGCACTTCACAAAATAGATGGCATCATGAGGAAGGAAAATTATGTGGATATATTGAAGCAACATCTCAAGACATCAGTCAGGAAGTTAAAGATTGGTCGCAAATGGGTCTTCCAAATGGACAATGACCCCAAGCATACTTCCAAAGTTGTGGCAAAATGGCTTAAGGACAACAAAGTCAAGGTATTGGAGTGGCCGTCACAAAGCCCTGACCTCAATCTTATAGAAAATGTATGGGCAGAACTGAAAAAGCGTGTGCAAGCAAGGAGGCCTACAAACCTGACTCAGTTACACCAGCTCTGTCAGGAGGAATGGGCCAAAATTCACCCAACTTATTGTGGGAAGCTTGTGGAAGGCTACCCGAAACGTTTGACCCAAGTTAAACAATTTAAAGGCAATGCTACCAAATACTAATTGAGTGTATGTAAACTTCTGACCCACTGGGAATGTGATGAAATAGATAAAAGCTTAAATAAATAATTATCTCTACAATTATTCTGACATTTCACATTCTTAAAATAAAGTGGTGATCCTAACAGACCTAAGACAGGGAATGTTTACTAGCATTAAATGTCAGGAATTGTGAAAAACTGAGTTTAAATGTATTTGGCTAAGGTGTATGTAAACTTCCGACTTCAACTGTATATATATATATATATATATATATATATATGGCTCTGGTTTGAACCATCTTCACTGGCCACTAAAACAAAGTCAGATGCTGATCTGATGATGATGTCACACATGTGAGATCGATATCAACATGCACACACACGTTAACTCACCTGGTCTGAGGACGCGGTCCAGGCGGTCAGTGGTCTTGGGCGGGGGTCTGCGTGCCCCGCGGGGGGAGCGTGTGTTGGGGGAGGCGGCGGGGGAGTTGGGCTCTGGGGGGAGGTCTGGGGGAGGGTAGCCTCTCTGGATTAACACCTCAGCAGCACACAGCAGACACACACTGTGCTGGCACGGCAGGATGATGGGCTGCTTCACCATCTCAGTACACACCGGGCAATGCAGCTCCCGCTCCATACTCTTCATGTTAGACTGGAAGAGGAGAGATAGAATAGGGACGGGGAGAGGAGTTAGAGGAGCAGGTGGGGGAGAGCAAATAAAGGGTGAGTGAGCAGGGGAGAGAGTGTGAGGGGAAAGGGGGAGTGGCGCAGTGGTCTAAGGCACTGCATCGCAGTGCTAGCTGTGCCACTAGAGATCCTGGTTCGAATCTAGGCTCTGCTGTAGCCGGCCGCAACCGGGAGACCAATGGGGCGGCGCACAATTGGCCCAGCGTCGTCCAGGGTAGGGGAGGGAATGGCAGGCAGGGAGGTAGCTCAGTTGATAGAGCATGGCGTTTGCAACGCCAGGGTTGTGGGTTCGTTTCCCACGGGGGAAAGCGTCAGCTAAATGACGTAAATGTAAAACGGGAGTGAGAATGAGTCAGAGGAATAACTTAACTGCTCTAAATACAGGAGGAGAGAGAGAGAGAGAGAGAGAGAGAGAGAGAGAGAGAGAGAATATATGAATACCCAGGCCAGTGCTGACTCCAGGCGCTACAGCCAGTCTCCTTAAATATGAGTTCAATCACTTCATTCCAGCTCTGTCTGGCCAACAGCATGATGTAAACCCAGTATAGATGAGTAATATACCTCTCTATCTATAGCTCTGTGGTTGGACTAGCTGCTTGATTCCAACCTTCCTAATTTTAGTTAACACAAGCCTCTATGATTGTGAAAATATATTATTTTATGGGAACAATGAACTACATTACATTTCATTTCAACGCACAAAGTAGGCTATATTACCAGGCCAAATCTAGGCCTAGCCGACTTCACCTTTCCTAGGTCGACTATAGAAATATCGATCGGGATTCATGATAGGCCAAGGATACTGGCTACCGGGAAAATAGCATTCACATCGATTAGGCTTCGATAAGAATGACTACACCTTTCTCAATCCTCTATCAATCTTTTTTTCTTTCCCTCGCTCGGCCAGAATACTTGTCAGCGGGTTCTCCACCCCAGGGGGGTTTCTGCACCTCTGTTGCACGAGAGCCAAGACCTTGGTCAACCACCGCCGCCGCGTGCTGGCGCTCCCTGAATCCCGTTTCTATGGCGACAAACATCATCTGTTCCCCGCTCACAGTGTCGCGAGATAGCAAATCATATCATCGGAACCCTTGTTTTTGTCTGTGCATGCTGAGGTGCGCATTCGACCGATAGGCTTCTAATATATATACATTATATATAATGGCTATCCATTTGATCCTCCTTTCACCTTTTACCTCATAGCTAGGTGTGTCAATATCAAGCCAATATTGGCTAGCTGCTAGCGTCAAGCCAAAGTGTTGGAGCCAAATACCACCCAGTCCAAATTTATAGCTCAGACCTATTAATTAATTTCTCATTCAATTGTAGTCAATCTAATAACAAAAGCAGACAATTTCACATTGAAGAAAAATATAGCCTATGAATTGGGTATGAAGGATGCTGAAATGTTGATGCCAAAAAGGATGTGAAGGCCTCTATAGCTTATGTAGGCTAGCCTAAGTGGCGTGAAGAAACGACAGTTAAAATAAAAACATCATGCAATATTAATAACATATATATATATATATATATATATATATATATATATATATATATATATATATATATATATATATATATATAGCTTTGCTGAGACATTTCTCTCTGAACGGCCAATTGAAATACAGGTAGCCTAAGCACATTTATGTTTGCTATAGCCTAGGTCTGGTGGCCTATATAATAACAAAATAGGCTACAGTCTCCACATCACATTTATGGTAAACAAATAGGGCTAATTAATCATCACCACCACACTTACGCTGATTTGAACGAGTGCGTCCATCATAGACGTAAACGCCTGTAGTTCTGCTTCAGCCATCCTTTAGGACCAAAACGCGGTGTTGATTCGAACGTAGCCTGGTCTGTCAAATTCACAATCGTAGCCTAGTCCTAGAAATATATTCAGATATGTTGTCCTAGGGTGATTAAAGAAAAATGTTAAAAGCTTGGTCAATCAACCATATGTAGCCTAGGTATAGGCTATCGCATATTAGTCTGACCGGATTTCTATGTTCTGGCGCGCGCAGCGTTGTGACGTCTATCCCTTTCCACCGGGCTCGCTCTGATAAGGTGATCAATAAACGGAATGGGGGATTGAGCATGCGTGGGGATTTCTGCTGAGGGAAACGGGTTCAAATGCTCTATCTCTCTCTGTGTGTCTGTGTGTCTCTCTCTCTCTCTCTCTCTCTCTCTGTGTGTGTGTGTGTGTGTGTGTGTGTGTGTGTGTGTGTGTGTGTGTGTGTGTGTGTGTGTGTGTGTGTGTGTGCGTGTGTGTGTGTGTGTGTGTGTGTTTGTGTGCGTGTGTGTGTGTGTTCCTCACCTATACGCGTAATAATTCTGAATATTTTGGGCAGATTTGGTTTAAAATTAAACGTGATAGGAAAGCATCCATCAGGAAAGTGTGATTAATTGTCAGGAAATAGAGACTGTGGAGCATGTATTGCTACAGTGTGGGCAGTATCAGAGGGAAAGAGAGAGGATGAGATTTAGTATGAGGGAGAAGGGGATACAGGAAATTAGTTTAAGTAGTATATTGAGTAGAACGTCATTAGATATAGTATCAAATATTTTGTTATCTTTTTTAAGAGAAACGGGGTTGGCAGGTAGGATTTAGTTTATCCCTGTCTCTGGCCCACACTCCAGTACGGTAGGTGGCGGTAATGCACCATAACGTTGGATGCCAACCGCTGATAAACCCCACTGAAGAAGAAGAAGAAGAAGACGAAGAAGAAGAAGAACGCATTCACGAAGAAGCGTTCCTCATCCTCAACTCGTCTGTTTCCGTCCTAAATTGTTAAGGAAACCCTAGCGTTCGTTCCTGAACGCACCCCAGATTTAAGTTGTTGTAGCAACGAGATAAGCCATGCTTGTAGTTGAAGCGTCTGTCGTTTCTAGTCCTAGCCACAGTTGTTTCAATTCATGGTAAATACATCATCAAATGTAGCTAGTTTTTGGATCCAAATATTGACTAACGAGTTGAACAACGTCGTATGTCCTGTATTGCGTACATTAGCTAACACTATCAAGGTGAGTGCGGATAAATTAGCTAATACATTTGCTAATAGTACTTACACATTGTATAGAACGTGCTGTTAACATTTATTTGAGTAGTCTTAACGTTAGTAGTAGTCTAGCAAACTTTAGCTAACTAGCTAACATTTACAGCCAATATTTTATTGCATTGTAGCAGGCTCAAGTCAACACACTGATTTTGTTGTTTCTATTGGCCATATTAACGTTACTCATGAACGTTTTCCTATTCTGCCTCTTTATTCTTGGTACCATAGTGCTGATACAGGCACATCTTTGCCGGAGTAATGTCTGCAGTCAGTAGCCTGGTCCCAGCTCGATTCCTGACTCTCACTGCCCACCTCGTCATCGTCATCACCATTTTCTGGTCACGGGTATGTTCACGAATTCTGAGTACTGGCAAGGTTGTGGCCAAACCATATCCTCTGTGTGTGACATGTCTCATGTCTGTATCTGGCATCTAGAAGACACCAGTTGTTGTTCACGACATCATCATCAACATGCTCTTCTAGAATATATTGTGTTTCAACCGTGCTCGGACTCTAGTGATACTGTGTAGATCTATCTCTGAAATAATCATATCCATTGTCCCACAGGAGAACAATGTTGAAGCTTGCCTGCCTTTGGATTTCACACAGGAGCAATATGACAAGGAGGACACCAAGTAAGCATCTTTCACCCAGGACAGGACTCTCCCAACCCTACACATACAGTCTATCCAAAAATAATCGCTATAAGTTTTGAAAAATCACTTCTCTCTCTCTCTCTCAGGTTGGTGGTAGCATTGTCAGTGACCATGGGTCTGTTTGCTATAGAGCTGGCTGGCTTCTTCTCTGGTGTGTCTATGTTCAACTGCAGCCAGGGCCTCCTCTGTATCCTTTACCTGTTCTCAACACTCTTCAACAAAACCCTGTACATTACCAAAGTACACCTATTGCATAGTACAGCAGTGGTCACCAGTCCTAGTCCTGGAGAACTACAGTGTGTTCAGTCTTTTGTTCTAGCCCAGTACTAATTTTGGTTGGTCATTCACATCAACAAGTAGGCTACTCAAGGTCTTGATGAGTAGCTGAATCATGTGTGTTGGTGCTGGGCTAGAATGAAAGCCTGCACACAGTGTGACTCTCCAGGAATAGTGGAGAACATTACGTTTTAGTCATTTAGCAGACGCTCTTATCCAGAGGGACTTACAGTTAGTGAGTGCATACATTTTCATACTGGCCCCCCGTGGGAAACGAACCCACAACCCTGGCGTTGCAAGCGCCATGCTCTACCAACTGAGCTACACAGGGAGGGAATTGATAGATGTTAGCAATATGGAGGAAGTTATACTCTTCTTTCAGATCAGCAAGGGGAAGTTAATAAGGACACAGGGATATAAGGTTGAGGAGGTAATATTTTCATTGGTTTGGTTAAGATTCCCTGACTCAGGACTCCCTCCCCATACACCATCCATCCATCTCTCCATCCACACACTAGCGACCGCAGCCCATGCCAGTGCTTCTGTGGCTCTGCTGTTCTTTCTGTTTGAACAATGGGCATGTGAAATATACTGGTGGATCCTTGCTTTCTGCAGGTCAGTGTCTGTGTGTGTGTGTGATTCTCAGAGGTTTTGTTTCCCTGACTGACGTCTCCTCCAGCGTTGGCTGCCCACTGCAGCGCATCCGTCTCCCTGTCTTTCTTTGTCTTCCAGAGATGGGAGTGTTGGACATACTGGGTTATTTTTGCCTTCTGCAGGTGTGTGTGTGGGTGTGTGGCAGGCAGATGTTGTGTGTGTGTGTGTGTCCTGGAGTTGGGTAATTTTTGCCTTGTGCAGGTTGATGCTGTGCTTATAATGCTGCCGTCCTCTCTACTTCCTGTAGTGTTCTCCCTGCGTTTGTGGAGATCCTTCTCTTCATCGCAGTATTCGGACTGAAGAAGAAGCCACTATAACCGAGAGCAGCGTTTCACATCGATGTTCGGTCTGGGATGTAGTGTCCATCCTTCCCAGCACTTGTACACAACTGTCCAAGTGTGTGACTGCTCAATAGTGTCAAGGAGATATGGTGGATGTTAGTGATTTTGATGGTGATCGTAGTGACAAAGACAAAAGAGCTGGTTAAGATATGGGCTATGTGTGTGGCCTAGGGTGGTCTAGTGGTCTAAGCTGCAGCATCCGACACACGTCTACGGTGACTGCATAGGTTCAAATCTGGCCTACTGACTTTGACACAATCTTTCTCTATCTTTACCCACAGTCATCCTCTATCTATCCACCAATAAAGTCAGAAAATACCTTTAAAGAATATATATTTTTAAAGATATGGGCTGTGTTTCCGGATTCAATGGTTGGGTGGACTGTGGACATTGTAGATGGAAACAGAGCTACTGTATGTACCAATGCAGAGAGGACGATTTCTAAAAACTCCAGCGTATTGATCCTGATTACTATGCTGAATGTATACACAAGTAAACATAATTCTCTTCAACATGTTAAATAGTGCTGTGTATCATAGGATTTTAGTACCACCTTTTTAAAACGTTTACTTTTGAACACATTTTTTAAAATCAAGGTGTAGCTATTCGTTTGTTTTGCATTTCATTGTACAGACACTTGTAAACCATTTCTTCCTTTTAAGATGCTTTTTAAATTAATCTAAAATGTGGTGATATCTGATGGTAGCTACACCCCTGTATGTCAAAGTGTTTACATTTTTTTTAACGATTAAAATATTTTATCTGTGTAATCTAGGATTTCTTTCATAAATCCCCTTTGAAAAATGAGTGCAGTGGGTGTGTCAGTCTTGACGCGCTTCTTGCCTTGCTAGAATCTGATTGGCCTTCACATTCGACTCCTCCTACTTGTGCCACCTCTCATCGGCTACGGGTAGCAGAAACGGAGATTGTTCCTGGATCTGCCTGTGTTTTGAAAGGATATCGAAAACGCCTGATCTTTTGTGTCAAAAACGTAATTATTGGTTAAATATCAAAACATGGGTAAGTTCTGTAAGGCTACTGTTTAATTTTGATCAATGTTTGCGCGTTGAAAATATGGATTGAGGGATACAAAATTTTAAGCAATCCAACTAAAGATAGCTAGCTGTGTAACGTTAGGCTTGCCATTCATTGCTAAATTGTTAGCTAGCTATTTTGTGCAGATTACACTTTCCAACCTTAACATGATATGTATTCAGTTTAACGGTAGGTAAGCTGTGTTGTCGAAATGTATGATAATAACGTTTTCTTGTAGCTAACTAACTAGGTATTTTTAGTATTCGAGAGAGGGTGTTTCCACACGGAATCTTTCAAGAGTGTACACTGACGTGGCGTAAAGATTGCGTCTAGGATGCAGTGAAATGTTTCGTATAGGCTACAGTTATTTCATGTTGCTGTCACTCATAGATTAAATATAAACACAATTGTTGATATTATGAACGTTATTCTGTTAGAATCTGGCATCTTCAGTCCTGCTGCAGCCCCTCAGATGACTGTTCTACTACTGTCACAAACCATGTGTAATCTGCCTCTCATCTCCCCTCCCTCGCTCCTCCCTCCAGCGGTGAACACAGGCACATCCCTGGTTCTGTCCAGTCTGTTCTCGGTGTTGGTGTTTGCTGGGATGCAGATGTTCAGCAGACAGTTGGGCTCTACAGAGTTGCTCACCATCCTGGGTGGCTTCCTGGGCTCTGTCCTCTTCATCTGCTCCATCACTGTATCCTCCTCACGCCAAAACACACCACAACATAGCAGCTCTGCATACAATGCTATCTAAGTAGACATCAGATAGGCTTAGGGTTTTAAACTTGTCAGCATAAGCTGTTGGTAAAGCCAGACGGACATAGGCTAAAGTCTTTGTTTATGTTCTGCGCTCCCTTACTTGTGTTCCCAAGCTATGGAAGCAGACAGTCAGTTGATTGGTTCTATAGTCCACATGCAGCACTGTGAGTCATGGTGACAGGATCGCTGAACGTCTAAAGGCCTAATAAAGCCACCACGTTAGGTGTCTCTTCTCTCCCACTGTGTTTCCCTCCTTAACCCCTTCTACAACCAGGCCTTCAATAACCTGGAAAACCTCATCTTCGGCAAGGGATTCCAGGTCAAGATCTTCCCAGAGAGTAGGTGTCTTCACAACTACAGAGTGATGCACAGAATCGATTTCCTGTGTTTCACACACAGACTCACTGAGCCTCTTGTCATATGTATGGGTGCATCTGAATAGTATAGTGGCTCAGCAAGCACTCAGTCCTGGTTTAACATTTGTTCAATTCTCTCCTCTCCACCAGTCCTGGTGTGCCTGTGCCTCTCTCTGTTTGCCTCTGGACTGGTGCACCGCGTGTGTGTCACCACATGGTAAGTATGAACGCACAGACTACTGACAAACCCAGGTGCACCAAACACAGAAACTCTCTTAACAACTGAACTCAGTGATGAAATAAAGGACTTATGGAATAGCAGAGAGCCTATCCAACTGACAATCTCGTAGAAAAAAATATAAACTATTAGAACCAAGATTAAAAAATAACTGATATTGGCACAAGATGGAGGGAATGTTGGAACATAACTAACGAGATTACAGTTAATGAAAATGTATGCTTAATCCAGTATAAATTAATGTATATAATTTATTATACAAGAGACAAAATTCACATTCTACAGGGGAGTATGTCTGAAGTGTAAAACTACTATTGACTAAATAATTAATGCCTTCTTGTAATGTTAAAGTCCAAAAGTTATGGGCGGAGTTGGAAATATGGCTGTCAGAAGTATTACAATGTAAATTAACTTTTAAATAATCTGTCTGCATATTTCAAGACATGGCATATGTGGGTGCAGTGAGCTATCCGATGGGTAGGACAATACTTTTCTCATCAATCATCTTAAAAAACATATACTTAAACTGGAACTCAACCAATCCTCCGTTCACGCAATGGAAAGGTGAAATGCTTTATTATCTAAAAATTGAAAGTGCGTGGGCGATGGAGAGAAACAAAATCGTTCAGTTTGAGGCCATGTGGCGGAGAGTGATACAGGCTCTGGAGATAGGGGGGTGAGGGCTAGTGGGTCTGGGCAGGAGTGATTTAGTTGTTTGTATGATGTTGTCATTTGTATGTGTATTGTTGATAAAATAAAATCTTATAGGAAAGAAAAAAGGGATGATGATAACAGAACTACTACTATTATCAATGAACTGGGGGTGAAGTTTTGAAGTGTTTTTCTCAAAACCATGTTGTGCTGTTGGTGTGCTGACTGTCTCCTTTTGTTCTCTCTCTCTCCAGTCTGATATTCTCTCTGTTCGCCCTCTACTACATCAACAAAGTGTCTGCTGCTCTGTACCAGGCAGCCGTTCCCATGGTAATGCCAGCCAAGGCTGCCAGCAAGGGCAAGAAAAAGAACTAAGCCACTAATTAGATCAAACTTTCATACCGTCATCCAATCAGCATCCACTACAACGGCTAACCAGGCAAAGGAGAAATGGTGTAGGTTAGCCAATGACAGCGCACCCCAGGTTCCTTTTTGTAGGTCATGCCAATCAGCATTCTTACATATTTTCCTTGACTCCTTAACTCCAAGATCACTGATCTCCAAGGACTGGACAGGTCTCAGCAGTATACATAGCAGAGACCAACCCAGCCCATCCATACACTGTTAACAGCAGTCATGAGGCCTGGGGTGGAGGAAATGAAGCAGTTTGGGATATAGCCAGAATCATGTCTTTACATTCCCTACATCATCCCCACCTACTCAGCACTTGTTTCAAACTGCTTGCCTACAGATCCATATTTTTGATTGACATCCTTTTTGTTTTGGTATGAACACTTTGTTTGTGTTCAAATGAATTTGTAATTAAAAACCATTGAAAATAGTGTCTGTCTCTAGATTTTTCTTGGTTTTACTAAGCTACTCGAAACAGAGATAGACAAGGTCAAGGTAAGCACTGCCGCTTCAGTGCTGCTATGGGCAGAGTTCCCCTTATAGATACTTCAGGTACACACACATCTGACGTACCTTTTACAGAGCAACCATGTAATAAGATACTTTAACTCAAGTTGTAGCACACCAGTGCATACAATGGATTTTTGACGAAAGGAATATTATTTGAAAGGACAAACAACTTTGTTTTTGGAAGTGGGTCTGCTGAAGATCTGATGATCAAGGTAGAATGTAGGCCGAATAATCATATTCGTCCAAATAATTGTTACATTACGAACTCTGACCGAACCATTCTACTCATAACAAGATTTTATATATGACTAGATCTACCTTGAAAGATGCCGCGATGACATCATTATATAAAGTGATGTATCATTGCCGGAAAACAGAACCAAAGCCTAAAATGTGAATTTTCACCAAAAAGGACGCTCGGAACTTAACATACTGCGCTCATAGAGTAGGCTACGCACATGTATTACAATGTCTCTTACAAATTTCCCAGCGTTTGTCTAGGATCCGCGAACAGCTGGGGGAAAATGTTAGGCTTTTAGAAAAAAAAAAACATGTTTGCTTTGACTTTTACATCAAATCAAATTGTATTTGTCACATGCGCCTAATACAACAAGTGTAGACCTTACAGTGAAATGCTTACTTACAAGCCCTCAACCAACAATGCAGTTTTAAGAAAAATAAGTGTTAAGACAGTATTTACTAAAATAAAGTAAAGTAAAAAATAAAATAATCATTAAAGAGCAACAAAATAACAGTAACGAGGCTATATACAGGGGGTCCCGGTACCCCGCACAGGTTAGTCGAGGTAATATGTACATGTACAGTGGGGGGAAAAAGTATTTAGTCAGCCACCAATTGTGCAAGTTCTCCCACTTAAAAAGATGAGAGAGGCCTGTAATTTTCATCATAGGTACATGTCAACTATGACAGACAAAATTAGAAAAAATAATCCAGAAAATCACATTGTAGGATTTTTAATGAATTTATTTGCAAATTATGGTGGAAAATAAGTATTTGGTCAATAACAAAAGTTTCACAATACTTTGTTATATACCCTTTGTTGACAATGACACAGGTCAAACGTTTTCTGTAAGTCTTCACAAGGTTTTCACACACTGTTGCTGGTATTTTGGCCCATTCCTCCATGCAGATCTCCTCTAGAGCAGTGATGTTTTGGGGCTGTCGCTGGGCAACACGGACTTTCAACTCCCTCCAAAGATTTTCTATGGGGTTGAGATCTGGAGACTGGCTAGGCCACTCCAGGACCTTGAAATGCTTCTTACGAAGCCACTCCTTCGTTGCCCGGGCGGTGTGTTTGGGATCATTGTCATGCTGAAAGACCCAGCCACGTTTCATTTTCAATGCCCTTGCTGATGGAAGGAGGTTTTCACTCAAAATCTCACGATACATGGCCCCATTCATTCTTTCCTTTACACGGATCAGTCGTCCTGGTCCCTTTGCAGAAAAAACAGCCCCAAAGCATGATGTTTCCACCCCCATGCTTCACAGTAGGTATGGTGTTCTTTGGATGCAACTCAGCATTCTTTGTCCTCCAAACACGACGAGTTGAGTTTTTACCAAAAAGTTCTATTTTGGTTTCATCTGACCATATGACATTCTCCCAATCCTCTTCTGGATCATCCAAATGCACTCTAGCAAACTTCAGACGGGCCTGGACATGTACTGGCTTAAGCAGGGGGACACGTCTTGCACTGCAGGATTTGAGTCCCTGGCGGCGTAGTGTGTTACTGATGGTAGGCTTTGTTACTTTGGTCCCAGCTCTCTGCAGGTCATTCACTAGGTCCCCCCGTGTGGTTCTGGGATTTTTGCTCACCGTTCTTGTGATCATTTTGACCCCACGGGGTAAGATCTTGCGTGGAGCCCCAGATCGAGGGAGATTATCAGTGGTCTTGTATGTCTTCCATTTCCTAATAATTGCTCCCACAGTTGATTTCTTCAAACCAAGCTGCTTACCTATTGCAGATTCAGTCTTCCCAGCCTGGTGAAGGTCTACAATTATGTTTCTGGTGTCCTTTGACAGCTCTTTGGTCTTGGCCATAGTGGAGTTTGGAGTGTGACTGTTTGAGGTTGTGGACAGGTGTCTTTTATACTGATAACAAGTTCAAACAGGTGCCATTAATACAGGTAACGAGTGGAGGACAGAGGAGCCTCTTAAAGAAGAAGTTACAGGTCTGTGAGAGCCAGAAATCTTGCTTGTTTGTAGGTGACCAAATACTTATTTTCCACCATAATTTGCAAATAAATTCATTAAAAATCCTACAATGTGATTTTCTGGATTTTTTTTCTCAATTTCTCTGTCATAGTTGACGTGTACCTATGATGAAAATTACAGGCCTCTCTCATCTTTTTAAGTGGGAGAACTTGCACAATTGGTGGCTGACTAAATTATTTTTCCCCCCACTGTAGGTAGAGGTAAAGTGACTATGCATAGATAAAAAATGTATGCACTCACTAACTGTAAGTTGCTCTGGAAGACAGTGAAGACACTTGCCAGTTGGTCAGCGCATGCTCAGAGTACACGTCCTGGTAATCCGTCTGGCCCTGTGGCCTTGTGAATGTTGACCTGTTTAAAGGTCTCACTCACATCAGCTACGGAGAGCGTGATCACACAGTCGTCCGGAACAGCTGGTGCTCTCATGCATGCTTCAGTGTTGCTTGCCTTGAAGCATGCATATAAGTCATTTAGCTCGTCTGGTAGGCTTGTGTTACATACAAGTCTGTCTTCCTTTAACAACACAGAAAATATTCCGCTTCGCCCGAGATGGCTGCCCTCAGTTGTCCACATTGTGAACAAGGAGAATAGTTCACCTGGGCCTTCAGGTGTGGTGAGACCCCTGAAGACAGCATGTCCTCTCTGGACCAATAAGGGACCAGCCTGTCAAAGACTGCCTGGAGCTGAAGGACATCCAGTCTTACCTGGTGCTGGACCTGTGTGAGCCGAACATGTAGGCCCCTTAGAAGACTAGTGTCCCTCTTGCTGCCGCCTCATCCTCCAGAGATAGAAGCAGCCGATCTGGCTGGAGAGGGAGAAAGGAGAGGCGCCCTGACCCCTTCAGCTGCTACTCCAGCCCAGCCACAGTGAGAGGAGTAGGGGGAGGAGAGAGATGATGTGGCCTCCTGGCTTCTCTGGCAAGAGTGACAGCCACCAGAGCTGTGACCCTCAGACCCAACCCTCCTACCACAGGCACATGGAGAGATCCAGAGAGAACCAGCAGACCAACCCCTCCTACCACAGGCACATGGAGAGATCCAGAGAGAACCAGCAGACCCACCCCTCCTACCATAGGCACATGGAGAGATCCAGAGAGAACCAGCCCCACCCCCAGCTGTCCCAGTCCCATAACAGGGAGGGTGGGGGCCTCCACATACTTCAAGAGGAGCAGGGATGCACACTCTTACACAACCCACAGGATGGTGAACCCCAGGCACTGACATTACTTTGAATTTGATACGCTATTATGTTGTTTGTCATAATTACTAAGTTTACTAATGAGTTTTCTGATAATTTACAGCTATAAGCCATTTTTGTGTTGTTATTTTTGAAATAAATAAGTAAATTCTCATAGTTAGAGCGGCAGGTAGCCTAGCGGTTAGAGCATTGGGCCAGTATCACTGGTACGAATACCTGAGCTGACAAGGTGAAAAATCTGTCAATGTGCCCTTGAGCAAGGCACTTAACCCTAATTTGCTCCAGGGGCGCCATACTACTATGGCCGACCCTGTAAAACAACATATTTCACTGCACCTATCTGGTGTATGTGACAATAAAACATATTTTTTATGTGCAGAATGAAAGAAAGTAGAAGAGGCAAATAGTATATGTATATAGAAAGAGGTAAGGGGTAGTAAATTATACTATGTAATACAAGACCCAAAAGAGGGAGAGTTGATTCTCATGACTATCAGTGACTGGCTGTGCTGTTCTGATGCTGGGGAGCAAAAGGACAGCAGCTTGGAATATCCATCACATATGTGTCAGAAGAACATATGCTTTGCCTATTCCTTCTTCTTGTGGTCAGTAGGACTACTGTATACTGTATTAAACTGATGATGCTAAACATGATAAGTGTGCATCACAGGAGGTTGGTGGCACCTTTAATTGGGGAGGACGGGCTCCTGATAATGGCTGGAGCGGAATAGGTGAAATGGTCCATTGGCACCACTCCGGCCATTATTATGAGCCATCCTTCCCTCAGCAGTCTCCTGTGGTGTGCATAGTGCATTGCACTTTATCAATCTTAATTTTGGAGATTGAACAATCTTTTGGAGATTGTGTTGCTTTTTATTTGTATCTGCTTGTGCCAGTTAAATGCATTATTCATGACAGTCCCAAAGCCAATGACTCTCCAACTGATCTAAATGTGTTTTCTCTCTGGGGACAATAAAGATGTAACTGAATAAAATGGCATTTAATTCAAACTTCATCCCAACCTCTTCATCCATAGAACTATTCTTCCAAAAATACTAGTGTGCACTCTTGTCATCCCTCTCTCTGACTGTGTTCAGCATCATTGGTATATATTTGTGTGAATGAAATCAGTGAGTCCTCTATGTGTTAATGCAATAAGAAAACATTCCAGGTGATCAATGTCTATTTCATCATGTTTAAGTTGAGATAACTGAAAGATGACATCAAGCCTTATCTCAAATTCCCTCTTCCCTCCCTTGCACTCTCTCTCTCAGCAGCTCTGGTCTCATAGACTAGATGTAACATAGTAAATGTGAATCAGAGACACTCAATTTAGTTTGAAATGTTATGTTTGGGATGGTTACATAAGGCAGATGATTGCGAGTTCGAATCTCATCACAGACAACTTTAGCATTTTAGCTAATTAGCAACTTTTCAACTACTTACTACTTTTCAGCTACGTTGCAACTACTTAACGTGAATGTCTAGCAACCCAAAGGTTGACAGTTCGAATCTCATCACGGATAACTTTAGCATTTTAGATAATTAGCAACTTTTCAACTACTTACTATTGTTTAGCTACTATACAACTACTTAGCATGTTAGCTAACCCTAACCTTAACTGAACTCCTAAACTTAACCCTAACCCCTATTCCCTAGCATAGCTAACGTTAGCCAGTTAGCTAACGTTAGCCATCTAAATAGAATTCGTAAAATATCATACGTTTTGCAAATTTGAAACATGGATCAAATCAAATTTTATTGGTTGCGTACACATACACTGAACAAAAATATAAAAACAACATGGAAAGTGTTGGTCCCATGTTTCATGAGCTGATATACAAATTCCCTGAAATTTTCCATACACACAAAAAGCTTATTTCTCTCAAATTTTGTTCACAAATTTGTTTACATCCCTGTTACTGAGCGTTTATCCTTTACCAAGATAATCCATCCATCTGACAGGTGTGGCATATTAAGAAGCTGATTAAACAGCATGTCTGTAATAAAGCCATTTTGTGGGAAAAAATTCTGATTGGCTGGGCCTGGCTCCCCAGTGGGTGGGCCTGGCTGCCAAGTGGGTGGGCCTATGCTCTCCAAGGCCCACCCATGGCTGCACCCCTGCCCAGTCATTTGAAATCCATAGATTAGGGCCTAATTTATTTATTTCAATTGACTGATTTCCTTATATGAACTGTAACTCAGTAAAATCTTTGAAATTGTTGCATGTTGCATTTATATTTTTGTTCAGTATATTTAGCAAATGTTATTGCGGGTGTAGCAAAATGCTTGTCATATAGTACGTTTAGCAAATTCGTAACATATTGTACGTTTAGCAAATTCGAAACATATTTAAGAAATGGGTGATGGATATCGACAAATTAATACATACCATACAACACGTAACATATCATACTAAATGGAATTTCTAGGATTTACATACAGAATAATACGAAATGCTCTGAGACCAGGCTCTCAGACATGGTCTCTAGGATACACAGGCTAAACACACAATCAGATGGGCGTTGCCTAATCTCTTTAAATTCTTGAATTCTCGTAGCTCTTGCGCAGTTCCCTACTTCCCCACCCTGTTCTCCAGCGGCTCTCAGTTCGGTAAGTAACAGTTTTTCGCTTATTCTATACAGTAGCGTTCATCGTTTAACGGAGTAGGTTATCTACTGTAATAAACAGGTCTCACACAACTGTAATAACTGTTTCGAATTTATAAAGTGTGCCTAGCTAATGATGTGTCTCGTCCATGGGAAACTTGTAGGCTGAAATGTGCATTTAGTCTTCACTTGATTTGATTCACAAAACAGTTATTCTATGATTTGCAATGCAGGTTGATGGGCCATAATATTTACTGATTATGACAATGTAGTCTATATATAGGCTAACCTTTTCATGTTTCATTGAAGCAGTTTTGTTTTAGAACTCTATTAGGCCTACAAACGTTTTTCTCAGCGGGTTCAAGTCATTTTATAGGTATTAATCACCCAGTTTCAACAGCCTGATTTCTTTACACTGGACTGTTGCAAAACCAGAGGTTGAAGAACAATCTACACAGTTAGAGATGTTGGATGATCCCAAAGAAAAGGGGAGGCACTAAAAGAAAGAGGGGGGTCGGAGGTAGAGGGAATGTGTGATAAGGAGTGGAAGGAATGGAACAACTTTACAGCAGCCAAGGAATTTGCTTACAGAGCCAAAGAAGGCCAACTCCCATCCTCTCTAAAAGTGTATTATTAATTTGTTTGTCTTAAAGACTAATTGTTGGGGTAGGCTATATTATCTGTCTAATAGAGAAATTAAGTAGTGATTTATTGGAACTGGCCTGAGTGGGGTTTGAACCAGCAACCTGGCAGTTGCAGGATCTCCCTCCCCAAATTACATAATCTCTCTCCCTCTCTCTCCCCTCCTCAGTGTATCAATATCTCTGCAGTCATGCCGTCTGAGTTGGAGAGTTCCATGGAGTCCCTGATCATGGTCTTCCATCGCTATGCCGACAAGGACGGTGACGGCAACACACTGAGCAAGAAGGAGCTGAAAGAACTCATGCAGACAGAACTGGCCAGCTTCCTCAAGGTATCAGACATCCCTCTCTCTCTGTTTTCCATCCCTCTATTCTGTCATTTTACACTTTCTCTGTCGCTCATCTCACCACCTTTCCCTCTCATTCTGATTTCTCTCTCACTTTATTAGAATAAAGAGTATCCAAAGTCTATCTAACCCCCTCTACTCACTCACTCACTCTCTTCATCTCCTCCATCTCACCTTCCCTCTCAGTCCCAGAAGGACCCAGCCACCATAGACAAGATCATGAAGGATCTGGACCAGAATGGTGATGGGAAGGTGAGCTTCGAGGAGTTTGTCTCTCTGGTGGTGGGCCTCTCCATCGCCTGTGAACAGATCTACCAGCTTCACACCATGAAGTCTACCGCCAAGAAATGAGGACAGGACTAGGAGAAAGAGAAGCAGAAATTGATGCTTTTCTATACGTCATTTTTATAAATAAGTCTTACTGTTGTGAATAAACACTGGCTTTCCCACTCTGTATCTCTGTTTGTCACATTTGTCTGACGTGCGTCTGTGTTGTATTTGGCCTGTAATTTGTCCCCTAAGTGTTAGACAGAATATACAGTACTAGTCACTTCTTCCTAGTTCAGCATTGACACAACAACTACTTTGTACACCTTGGCGCAAAGCCTTTCTAGATCAATGCTAAAACTACCCACTGGGCACAAACTGGTTAAATCAACGTTGTTTCAATGTAATTTGTCAACCCATTGTGATGTGGAAAAAGTCATTGACTGTTTTGGGGGTGAAATTCCAACCACAGGATTTTCAACATAGACAAACCTTATATAAATATGTTGAATTAATTACTTTGAAACAACGTCAGATCTTCAACGTTATTTCCACTACAAGAAAAAACACTAGGGTGGGCAGCACCTCCTACTGGATGGAGAGTTGATCTACAAGCCATCGCTTTGGGCACCCATTCAGGGTTCTAACTAAGCCCAGCCCTGCTTAGTGTTTGTCACTGACTATTACCAATGCGCTATCGTGAGCGTAATTGTTGAAAAATCTCCACTAAATAGATTCACTGTTGCTATTTAAGTCATTCCAAAGGGTAGATTTAACAGAGCAAATGAAATGTAACCTTACTTTAGCAATCATATATCAATGATGCTATTTGCTTATATAGCATTTGGGAAGTCATCAACAGCTATTGTTTAAATTCAGCCCAGGATTCTACTAAAAATAGACAATACATATAGGCGTAGGGTTTCAAGCTTAGGTTGTTTTCAATTGGAATCTACAAGTTAATAATAAATATGTTGGATTCACGTCTCCATGTTAACCAAAAATCAAACTTAAAGAATAGGACTAAATCAAATCAAACTGTATTTAAAACGCATTTAAAGTTTGATTTGATTTAGTCCTATTCTTTAAGTTGGATTTTTTGTTGAAATGGAGACGTGAATCCAACATATCAATTATTAATTTGAAGACAAACTGGCATTGAAGCCAAACTAAGTGGCACAGATGGAATTATCCAAGCAGAAGATACTCCTTCAAATGTTGATATTTGGTTGTGTTGACAACCAAGCACAATTCAATGTCACTTTTGCAATACAGTAAATAGCCTACTAACTTGTCAACAAGATAACAAATTATATGTTGGATTCACGTCTCCATCTCAACCAAAAATACAAGTTAAAGAATAGGATTAAGGCAGTGTCTCAGATGGAACTATCCAAGCAGTACATACAGCACATTCGGAAAGTATTCAGACCCCTTTACCTTTTCCACATTTTGTTACAGCCTTATTCTAAAACAGATTTTAAAAAACAAACATTCTCATCAATCTACACACAATACCCGATAATGACAAAGAAAAAATAGGTAGAATGTTATAGAATAGAATGCAGTATATACATATGAGATGAGTAGTGCAAGATATGTAAACATTATTAAAGTGACTGTAAACATTTTGAGTTTATTGTAACAATAAATGTCTTATGTAATTATAGAAAGCATACATGTTCAAGAGCATGTAAAGGTCACCGGTGTGTGGAGATCTTCACAACTGCTATAATAATCTGAGCAGAATCTCGAATGGCATTGATAATTTGCACCATGTACTTTAATGTAATCTCAACTGCAATCCAGGTCATTTGGTTGTGTTATTAGATTAGGCACAGTGAAAACACATTAAGTTGTTGTATAAATAAACAAAATATCTGACATTGTATTCCCATTTGAATTTGTTGTGCTTTTAAATGGTTGAAAGCGCAATGATAACACATTTAGGTGACAAGTAAACTTTGAATACAAACAGTGCAGTTATGCCCTCCGTAAGGCAATCAAACAGGCAAAACGTCAGTACGGAGACAAAGTGGAGTTGCAATTCAATGGTATGTAGGAGGGACTCCCGACAATCACGGATTACAAAGGGAAAACCAGCCATGTCGCGGACACCGACGCCTTGCTCCCGGACAAGCTAAACACCTTCTTCACCTGCTTTGAGGATAACACAGTGCCACCATTGTTCCTGTACCCAAGAAAGCACAGGTAACTGAACTAAATGACTATCGCCCCGTAGCACTCACTTCTGTCATCATTAAGTGCTTTGAGAGGCTAGTTAAGGATCATATCACCTCCACCTTACCTGACACCCTAGACCTACTCACTTGCTCTATCCCATCTGGACAAGAGGAACACCTATTTAAGAATGCTATTCATTGACTACAGCTCTGCCAGATGGGATAGTACCCTCCAAGCTCATCATTAAGGTCGGGGCCCTGGGTCTGAACCCCGCCCTGTGCAACTGTCCTGGACTTCCTGACGGGCCGTCCCCAGGTGGTGAAGTTAGGAAACAACACCTCCACTTCACTGATCCTCAACACAGGGGCCCCACAAGGGTGGGTGCTCAGCCCCCTCCTGCACTCCCTGGTCACCCATGACTGCGTGGCCACGCACGCCACCAACTCAATCATCATCGACACAGCAGGTGTAGGCCTGATTACCAACAATGACGAGACAGCCTATAGGGAGGAGGTGAGGGCCCTGGCGGAGTGGCGCCAGGAAAATAACCTCTCCCTCAACGTCAACAAAACAAAGGAGCTGATCGTAGACTTCAGGAGACAGTAGAGAGAGCATGCCCACACCGACGGGACAGCAGTGGAGAAGGTGAAAAGCTTCAAGTTTTTGTTGTTGTTGTTGTAATAAACCGCTTTGTTTATTACAACCACATCTAGCGGCTACAGGAAGTTACTGATGTAACCCGGGTTCTATGAACCAAGCACACATTTTCTCTCGCGACCCCATTTTCAAATCAGGTGACCCACATGGGGTAGCGACCCCTAGTTTGGGAAACACTACACTATGGGCTCTATTCTGGCCTGACTTTCAGTCAATGCAATTGTGAAACACGTGATTGGCAATTTCGACTTGTTAAAGCAAGCACTCTTCTATTTTCCAACACTTGTTCTAGGATTGGTAATTTACCTGTCTCATATGGGCTCGCTTGCGCTGAGGTGGGAGGGGTGGCAATATCTGAGGTGTATCCTTAAAAACTTTGCGGTACTAACATGGTTGGTTATGGTATGGATTTTGACAGCGGAAGCGCAACCTATCCAGCCGTGACGCACAGTGCCTATATTCGCATTGGAACAAGAGAGATGTGCTTTTTGTGCCCGTAAACCTCATATATAGACTTTTTTTTTTTTACAAATGTTTTTTTTGCGTTTAGTTTCATTTGATAAAAAAACAAGCCTAGTCTCAATGAATGCATATTTTTTTGTCCTGCCCAATGCATTCCCAAAGTAGTCAAGACTATCGATAAAGGGCTTGGCTAATGAGACCGCTTTTAAATAAATCTTAATCACCAAAGCTTTATTAAAACATCAAGTTTGGGAGCAACAAAACAGTGAGCAGACCTCCCCTTTTTGTCTTTGTTTTGTACATTATTTTAGGCAGCTCCTGTTATTATTTTGGATGTGCATAAAAACCCCTTCATGCATAGCCGCTGGAAGTAGGGGTGCTGGAGGTGCTACAGTAGCCCCTGGGAAAATAATTTGTGTTGTAAAATAAGATATATAAAAAATATAGCCATTGCATTATTGATATAAATGATCATGGGATTGGGGTAGGGGAGAGAAAAAAAACATGGGATATTTATATATGGGCCCCATTCTGCATGGAGAGCTCTCAGTTCTGTTCTGTAAGCCAGTGCGCTCATGATATGCTCTTATCTTTTCAGTTGTGGGGGTTTGGCGTTGGACACGCGCTCTGTTGTACGATAGACAGTTTAGTTTGAGTTGAATCAGGTCTCTCTCTCTCTCCCTCTCTGTCCTTCTCCTCTCTACCATAGGCAGCGGTGAGTTTTAAGTTTGGAGAAGCTAATGTTCACCATAAAAATGCACATTTATAATAAAGCATTCCATGCATCTATCTATCATCGCATTTGCAGACTTATGTAAGATAGCCTAGTAAACTTACTATTCCTAATGTGATGAGTAGATTAGATAACATAATTTAGGCCAATAATATAACTCAATCACTGTTCGTGTTAAAAGACTGCAGTGTTCAATGCATGGCTGAGCGTGTATTGGCGTAGAGTAGGCCTAGGCTATAGGCTATATCAGGTATGTTTCTTCTCCTTTCTTTTTGTGTTTTATAAACACATTTCATGCAATTCTACTACACTTTCTATGACTGCAGACATTAGCAGAATATTTTTTAATATTACAAAAAGGGTAGTATAGGCCTATAGGCTACTGCTGACTCTGACAAACAGATCAATAAAAACGACCTTGTCTGCAACCATGTAATCTAGGCCTATGAAAAGGGTAGACACAAATTGTACAATATGTGACGTCCCTCCCACTCTGTCTGCTGGGATCTCCTGTTTGGTAGTCTGCTTGTTGCAGGAGGCCAATGGGCAGAGCTGGGAGGATCGTCAGCTGATGTGGTGCACCTGGGCAGGCCTGCAGGCTATAATGGGTGGCCTCATCAGCAAACACTCTCTCTCTTCCCTGACTGGCAGGCTGGCTTCCACCACTTTTTGTTTTTTTGGTCTGCTTTCACCATACAACACCCTCTCCACACACTGCACACACTACTGATTCTACAGACGTCCACAGCTTGTTACATTTTTGTATTTATTGTTATTTAGTTAAATAAATGTATTCCTTTTTACATTTAAGTCATGAGTGGTCTCCCTTTGTTGTTACGAACTACGAGCCAGGTCGTAACAAATATGACATCCATCTAACCTGGAAGAGGAAATGATTGTCCAAAAACAAAGTTTCAAGTGGCACTGACCCAATGATAAAGAGTGAATATGCACACAGAACACTCACTTGGGATATGGAAAATGCTCTCCGCTGGTGGCAATAAGATAAGCTACTGTTTTCTCAAGTTGAGAATTTTGATAGCTTCAGTATTTTCATTGTCTTTTCTTGTAGAAATAGCCATTTGCTTTCCAAACTGTGTTTTCCTGCAATGAAATTGAGCGTAGAGGAGAGAAAACACATAGGGTATAAAAAAATATATATATTCAAACTGTACAACCAATCATTGACAATGAATGCACTATCGTGAGGTGGAATGAATGGGATTGAACGTTGACGATTCATTTCCTGTAGGCTAGCACTAGCAGGAGCAACCGTCATTTGTCAAGGTCAATCAAAATCAAAATGTAATCTAAAAAAATAATATCCGATTTTTTCAATCCTGGTAGAAAGCAAAAAAAACTGCAACTACAGCAGCCCAAAGGGATGATGACCCTGGGACTGCTGCATCTAGCACCTGCAGCAGTCTACCCGGTCCCCCAGCCGTGCACCGGCCCCACCAATGTTACTGATGCCGATAAAACATTGCTAGCCTCCACGGAGCAAGATGTCAATCTCAACCCCACCGGCGACTGCTGCAACAGCTACGTGTTAGCCAGGCCCCATGAGGAGTATGTTAGGCATACTACTGCACCCACAGAGAAGACAGGAAAAAAGGTGATCCTATTAGAGAATATTGAACGAGGGCTCAGTTTGGCACAAAACATCAGATTTTATAATATTCAGAATTGATCAAAGTGCCATTCTAAATGGATAAACGGGCCCTGCCCTACATCATCCCCACCTACTCAGAACTGGTTTGAACTGGTTGCCTACAGATCCATATTTTTGATTGAGGTCGTTTTGTTTTGGTCTGTTCATATTTTTGTTGAATTGAATTGAAAATATTTGAGTGTCAGAATGGTGATTTGTTGTCTTTTTACTGAGCTACTCAAAACAGAAAGAGAGACTAGTCGAGGTAAGCCCTGCCGCTTCAGTGCTGCTATAGGTAAAGTTCCCCCTAGAGATGCTTGAGAGAGACATGTTCACACACTTCTGGCATATACTTGTTACAGAGCAACCATGTACTAAGATACTTTAACTCAAAGTTATAGCACACCAGTGTACACAATGGATCTTTGATGAAAGGAATATTATTTGAAAGTACAAACAACCTCGTTTTTGGAAATAGGTCCGCTGAAGATCTGACGATCAAGAACTGTAGAATGTAGGCTAAAGAACCCTCTTTTTCAAAATAATTGTTACATCACAAACTCTTACTCAACCATTCTAAAAAGATTTACCTTGAAAGATGCCACGATGACATCATATATAAAGTCCTGGGCCTGTATCCATAAAGCATCTCAGAATAGGAGTTCTGATCTAGGAACAGTTTTCCCTTTTAGATCATTATGAATAAGAGTTTTATGGACAGGGAGGATCTGATCCTAGATCAGCACTCCTACTCTGTTGCTTTATGGATACGGGCCTTTTATGTTCTAGAATTTTGATTATTTATATTTTGGGAAGCAGAATGCTTTTCACCAAAAAGATGCTCTGATCTTCATAACACACTGCGCTTATAGAGTAGGTTACGCACACGTTATCTATTTATTTATTTTACATTTTGCAGGATGAAATCTCTTGAGATGCACCATCTTGTTTTCAATGTCTGTTGAAAAAATGTCCCAGCGTTTGGCTTGGATCTGTGAACAGCTGGGCGAAAATGTAATTTTAAAAGTAGAATTTGTCCATAAAAATTAAATTGACAGATTTAATCATTTAATTCAACAATAGAAAAAAATATGTTTGCTTTGACTTTTACTTACAAGTCTGTCTTCCTTTGACAACACAGAATATAGTCAGCTTCGCACAAGATGGCTTCCCTTAGTTGTCCACATTGTGAAGGAGAAGAGGTCATCTGGGCCTGCAGGTGTGGTGAGACCTTGAAGCCTGCACATGGCCATAACTACATGACCCACCTTTTTCTACCACCACATCACTGATATTAATACAGAATCGTAAGTAATATTCTAATAATTCATGTGAATGTGATAACACGATCATCTGTGTGCTCCATTGATGTCTGTTTGTGTGGAGCTTGATTAGTAATGCCTAGGAATACAAATATGAACGCTATGTAATTTGAGAAAAGAGATATCTATGAAAAGAGTTGATGATTTTATGCAATTCATCATTACAACTGACTGAACAGTGGCTGATGCTACATGTCAGTGTGAATCATTTCTCATATTTCCCCCGTTTCAGAGGTATAACATGGTTTAAATATCTATGGGTATAACATTACAATTGTATAGCTAATAGGCTGTGTGTTTGTAGATCTACTGAGGTGAATGAACCTACAGCAGCCACAGTGATAATGGCTGGGGGTCAATTTAGCTTGTTTTTGCTGTTCTCCAAGTTTTTGTATTGTATAGAGATGCAGTAAATGAGGGGGGGGGGGGTGCTACTCCAACCCAGCCACGGTGAGAGGTGTAGGGGGCGAGAGGTGATCCAGCCACCTGGTTTCTCCGGCGAGATAGACAGCCAGCAGAGGCCCCGCTCCTACCACAGGCCCATAGAGAGATCCAGTGAGATCCAGCAGGACCTCCACTCCCAGCTGTCCCAGTCCCGTAAGAGGAACAGGGAGGGTGGGGAGGAACCTCAGGCCTCCACATACTCCAAGAGGAGCAGGGATGAACACTCTTCTACAACCCACAGGATGTTGAACCCCTGGCACTGAAATTACTTTGAAAGTTTACAAATAAGTTTACTGAGAATTTAGAGTTTTAAGATATTTTGGTAAGAATTTTTATAAATGTGTTACTTGTTCTTTAACTCTTGAGTGTTGTGTTAAAATCACATACAGTAGGCTAGTTAATGTGGATTTGTGCAGAATGAAAGAAAGACGGTAGAAGAGGAAAATAATATCTGATATAGAAAGAGATAAGGGGGTAGTTAATTACTGCAGTGGGCTAAATCTACTTTGAAGCAAAAGTATACACCTCACACACATGGTTATGGGCTTTAAAAAAAGAAGACACCTGTACCATGTCAGGTACAGAGTTCAAATGATTTCAATTTTGAGTTTGCATCCCAATATTACACTTTATATACAGTGCCTTCGGAAAGTATTCAGACCCATTGACTTTTTCCACATTTTGTTACGTTACAGCTTTATTCTAAAATAGATTAAATAAATAAAAATCCTCAGCAATCTACACAAAATTCCCCATAATGACGAAGCAAAAACAGGTTTTTAGAAATGTTGCTAATTTATAAAAAAACTAAAACAAGAAATACCTTATTTACATAAGTATTCAGACCCTTTGTTACGAAACTCGAAATTGAGCTCAGGTGCATCCTGTTTCCATTGCTCATCCTTGAGAGGTTTTTACAACTTGATTGGAGTCCACCTTTGGTAAATTCAATTGATTGGACATGATTTGGAAAGGCACACTCCTGTCCATATACAGTGGCTTGCGAAAATATTCACCCCCCTTTGCATTTTTCCTATTTTGTTGCCTTACAACCTGGAATTAAAATGGATTTTGGGGGGGTTTGTATCATTTGATCTATACAACATGCCTACCACTTTGAAGATGCAAAATATATTTTATTGTGAAACAAACAAGAAATAAGACATTCTTCAAGGCAAAACTGCTCCAGCTCCTTCAAGTTGGATGGGTTCCGCTGGTGTACAGCAATCTTTAAGTTATACCACAGATTCTCCATTGGATTGAGGTCTGGGCTTTGACTAGGCCATTCCAAGACATTTAAATGTTTCCCCTTAAACCACTTGAGTGTTGCTTTAGCAGTATGCTTAGGGTCATTGTCCTGCTGGAAGGTGAACCTCTGTCCCAGTCTCAAATCTCTGGAAGACTGAAACAGGTTTCCCTCAAGAATTTCCCTGTATTTAGCACAATCCATTATTCCTTCAATTCTGACCAGTTTCCCAGTCCCTGCCGATGAAAAACATCCCACAGCATGATGCTGCCACCACCATGCTTCACTGTGGGGATGGTGTTCTCAGGGTGATGAGAGGTGTTGGGTTTGCGCCAGACATAGCATTTTCCTTGATGGCCAAAAAGCTAAATTTCAGTCTCATCTGACCAGAGTACCTTCTTCCATACGAGTGTACGGCTTAAAGTGGTCCTATGGACAGATACTCCAATCTCTGCTGTGGAGCTTTGCAGCTCCTTCAGGGTTATCTTTGGTCTCTTTGTTGCCTCTCTGATTAATGCCCTCCTTGCCTGGTCCGTGAGTTTTGGTGGGTGGCTCTCTCTTGGCAGGTTTGTTGTGGTGCCATATCCTTTCAATTTTTTAATAATGGATTTAATGGTGCTCCGTGGGATGTTCAAAGTTTCGGATATTTTTTTATAACCCAACCCTGATCTGTACTTCTCCACAACTTTGTCCCTTACCTGTTTGGAGAGCTCCTTGGTCTTCATGGTGCCGCTTGCTTGGTGGTGCCCCTTTCTTAGTGGTGTTGCAGACTCAGAACAGGTATACTGAGATCATGTGACAGATCATGTGACACTTAGATTGCACACAGGTGGACTTTATTTAACTAATTATGTGACTTCTGAAGGTAATTGGTTGCACCAGATCTTATTTAGGGCCTTCATAGCAAAGGAGGTGAATACATATGAATGCATCAGTTTTCCGTTAGTAATTTTTTAGAATTTTTTTTAAACAAGTAATTTGTTTAATTTCACTTCACCAATTTGGACTATTTTATGTATGTCCATTACATGAAATCCAAATAAAAATCCATTTAAATTACAGGTTGTAATGCAACAAAATAGGGAAAATGCCAAGGGGGATGAATGCTTTTGCAAGGCAATGTAAGGTCCCACAGTTGACAGTGCATGTCAGAGCAAAAATCAAGCCGTGAGGTCGAAGGAATTGTCCGCAAAGCTCTGAGACAGGATTGTGTCGAGGAGGGTACCAAAAACTGTCTGCAGCATTGAAGGTCCCCAAGAACACAGTGGCCTCCATCATTCTTAAATGGAAGAAGTTTAGAACCACCAAGACTCTTCCTAGAGCTGGCCGCCCAGCCAAACTGAGCAATCGGGGAGAAGGGCCTTGATCAGGGAGGTGACCAAGAACCCGATGGTCACTCTGACAGAGCTCTAGAGTTCTTCTGTAGAGATGGGAGAACCTTCCAGAAGGACAACCATCTCTACAGCACTCCACCAATCAGGACTTTATGGTAGAGTGGCCAGACGGAAGCCACTCCTCAGTAAAAGGCACATGACAGCCCGCTTGGAGTTTGCCAAAAGGCACCTAAAGACTCTCAGACCATGAGAAACAAGATTCTCTGGTCTGATGAAATCAAGATTGAACTCTTTGGCCTGAATGCCAAGCATCACATCTGGAGGAAACCCGGCACCATCCCTTCGGTGAAGCATGGTGGTGGCAGCATCATGCTGTGGGGAGGTTTTTCTGTGGCAGGGAATAGGAGACTAGTTAGGATCGAGGGAAAGATGAATGAAGCAAAGTACAGAGAGATCCTTGATAAAAACCTTCTCCAGAGCACTCAGGACCTCAGACTGGGTGAAAGTTCACCTTCCAACAGGACAACGACCCTAAGCACACAGCCAAGATAACACAGGAGTGGCTTCAGGATAAGTCTATGAATGTCCTTGAGTTGCCCAGCCAGAGCCTGGACTTGAATCCAAGCGAACATCTCTGGAGAGACCTGAAAATAGCTGTGCAGCGACACTCCTCATCCAACCTGACAGAGCTTGAGAGGATCTGCAGAGAAGAATGGGAGAAACTCCCCAAATACAGGTGTGCCAAGCTTGTAGCGTCATACCCAAGAAGACTCGAGGCTATAATCGCTGCCAAAGGTGCTTCACCAAAGTACTGAGTAAAGGGTCTGAATAATTATGTAAATGTGATATTTCCGTATTTTATTTTAAATACATTTGCAAAAATTTATAAAAACCTGTTTTTGCTTTGTCATTATGGGTTATTGTGTGTAGATCGATGAGAGAAAAAAACAACAATTTAATCAATTTTAGAATAAGGCTGTAACGTAACAAAATGTGGAAAAAGTCAAGGGGTCTAAATACTTTCCGAAGGCACTGTACATCACAGAAGACTGAAATAAAGCAACAAAAAAATTGACATAGAAACGCCGGATTTTCAGTGTTTTAATTTGTATTTATTCATTACAAATTATGAAATTATGAAAAATATTAATAACATTCCAACCATGAGACCACTAGAGGGCACGTTTGGTAATTTGACTGCAGGAAAGGCTACTTATATCCCTATATGTAACACAAGACCCAGAAGCGGGAGAGTTGATTCTCATTACTATTCTCATGACAGAACAAATTCAAGAAAGCGTACAGTATTATATAGAGCCATTATTAGATGGAACTCTGTTCCATCTCATATTGCTCAAATAAACAGCATACCTGGTTTCAGAAAACAGATAAAGCAACACCTCACGGCACAACACATCTCCCCTATTTGACCTAGATAGTTTGTGTGTATGTATTGATATGTAGGCTACGTGTGCCTTTAAAAAAAAAGAATAATGATGTTGTTCTGTCCTTGAGCTGTTCTTGTCTATTAATGTTCTGTATTATATCATGTTTCATGTTTTGTGTGGACCCCAGGAAGAGTAGCTGCTGCTTTTTCAACAGCTAATGGGGATCCTAATAAAATACCAAAAATACTATCAGTGACTGGCTGTGCTGTTCTGATGCTGGGGGGCAAAAGGACAGCAGCTTGAAATATCCATCACATATGTGTCAGAAGAACATATGCTTTGCCTATTCCTTCTTCTTGTGGTCAGTAGGACTACTGTATACTGTATTAAACTGATGATGCTAAACATGACCAATATATAGCCAACTCCTGTGGTGTACAGTACATAGGGCATTGCACTTTATCAATCTTAATTTTGGAGATTGCATTGCTTTTTATTTGTATCTGCTTGTGCCAGTTAACCCCCCCGTTGTCCTAGGGTCAAAATGACCCGCCACTGAGTTGAACCAACTTTATTTAATTTTTATATTTTTGGGATCATTTGTGAGAAGGAGGCAGTGAGACTTTAAAGAAAGTATGGGAGGGTTAAATGCATTATTCATGACAGTCCCAAAGCCAATGCTAGGCCTACATTAGGCGTTGAGTCTGGAGTGGCTTATTTGACTTTTCCTGTTTTTCGGCAGGTTTCAGCCTGCATGAGAGAGTGATGTTAAAGAAATGCAGCAGAGCAAGGACCATCACGAGATACAGCGAGCACAGACGAACACAACCAATAGGGCATGTACTCTGTTACCTTGACAACAGGGACACACCCTATCCAACCCCCCCCACACACACACACACAAACATACACACACATAAACGCACACACACATCCACACACACTGTCACTGAGCTCCTGGTGATTTGAACCCACCCAATATCATCATGGATAATCTTGTCAATGCTCATTAGAATATAATACACAACCAAGTGGTTATTGATGGTGGTCATGGTTACATGGTTATTGGCATGTCAGCCTCTTCCACAGTAGCTTCTGTCCTGTTCTCTGTATGGTGTTGCCAAGCCAACTGTGTTATAGAATAGAATAGATACTGATCTGCTTGACTCTGTTCCAAAACACACAGGGAGTGGTAGGCAACTGTGGGCTGAGGTAGAGGCTAAGATCATACTGTAACAATAAGATAGAGGTGGTGGACAGAGGGGGAGAGGTGAGCCATAATGGGAACAGCAGTATTGACTCTCCAACTGATCTAAATGTGTTTTCTCTCTGGGGACAATAAAGATGTAACTGAATAAAATGGCATTTAATTCAAACTTCATCCCAATCTATTTTTTCATGTTGAATTCACCAAGTCTAATCTCTAACCCCCTCTCTCCTCTCCCTCCCTCTCTCCCTCCCACTCTCCCTCCCTCTCACACACACACACACACACACACACACACCCTCACTATAGGCTACACACACTCACAATCAGACGGGCGTTGCCTGTTCTCAAAACATTCCTGAACATACTTTCTCACAGCTCTTGAGCAGTACGCTACTTCCCCACCCTGTTCTTTTAGCCGCTCACCTCTGTTCGGTAAGTAACCGTTTTTCACTTATTCTACTACAACTATTGGTGTCTTTAGTTTAACGGAGTAGGTTATCTACTGTAATAAACATGTCTCACACAACTGTAGTAATTGTTTCGAATTGGGACTAGCTACTGATCTGTCTCATCCTGTCTCATCTTGTAGGCTAAAATGTTCATTAGTCTTCACTTGCTTTGATTTAAAAAATCAGTTATTCTATGGTTTACTATGCAGGTTGATGGGCCATACTATTTACTGATTGTGACATAATGTAGTCTATATATAGGCTAACCTTTTCATGTTTCATTGAAGCAATGTTTTTGTTTTAGAACTCTATTAGGCCTTTTCTCAGCGGGTTCAAGTCACAATCAGTGGCGCAGTGGTCTAAGGCACTGCATCGCAGTGCTAGCTGTGCCACTAGAGATCCTGGTTCAAATCCAGGCTCTGTTGCAGCCGGCCGTGACCGGGAGACTCATGGGCAGCGCACAATTGGCCTAGCGTTGTCCAGGGTAGGGGAGGGAATGGCCGGCAGGGATGTAGCTCAGTTGATAGAGCATGGCGTTTGCAATGCCAGGGTTGTGGGTTCGATTCCCACGGGGGACCAGTATGAAAAAATATATATATACAGTGGGGAAAAAAAGTATTTAGTCAGCCACCAATCGTGCAAGTTCTCCCACTTAAAAAGATGAGAGAGGCCTGTAATTTTCATCATAGGTACACGTCAACTATGACAGACAAATTGAGGAAAAAAAATCCAGAAAATCACATTGTAGGATTTTTTATGAATTTATTTGCAAATTATGGTGGAAAATAAGTATTTGGTCACCTACAAACAAGCAAGATTTCTGGCTCTCACAGACCTGTAACTTCTTCTTTAAGAGGCTCCTCTGTCCTCCACTCGTTACCTGTATTAATGGCACCTGTTTGAACTTGTTATCAGTATAAAAGACACCTGTCCACAACCTCAAACAGTCACACTCCAAACTCCACTATGGCCAAGACCAAAGAGCTGTCAAAGGACACCAGAAACAAAATTGTAGACCTGCACCAGGCTGGGAAGACTGAATCTGCAATAGGTAAGCAGCTTGGTTTGAAGAAATCAACTGTGGGAGCAATTATTAGGAAATGGAAGACATACAAGACCACTGATAATCTCCCTCGATCTGGGGCTCCACGCAAGATCTCATCCCGTGGGGTCAAAATGATCACAAGAACGGTGAGCAAAAATCCCAGAACCACACGGGGGGACCTAGTGAATGACCTGCAGAGAGCTGGGACCAAAGTAACAAAGCCTACCATCAGTAACACACTACGCCGCCAGGGACTCAAATCCTGCAGTGCAAGACGTGTCCCCCTGCTTAAGCCAGTACATGTCCAGGCCCGTCTGAAGTTTGCTAGAGTGCATTGAAACGTGGCTGGGTCTTTCAGCATGACAATGATCCCAAACACACCGCCCGGGCCACGAAGGAGTGGCTTCGTAAGAAGCATTTCAAGGTCCTGGAGTGGCCTAGCCAATCTCCAGATCTCAACCCCATAGAAAATCTTTGGAGAGAGTTGAAAGTCTGTGTTGTCCAGCGACAGCCCCAAAACATCACTGCTCTAGAGGAGATCTGCATGGAGGAATGGGCCAAAATACCAGCAACAGTGTGTGAAAACCTTGTGAAGACTTACAGAAAATGTTTGACCTGTGTCATTGCCAACAAAGGGCATATAACAAAGTATTGAGAAACTTTTATTATTGACCAAATACTTATTTTCCACCATAATTTGCAAATAAATTCATAAAAAATCCTACAATGTGATTTTCTGGAGAAAAAAAATCTCAATTTGTCTGTCATAGTGGACGTGTACCTATGATGAAAATTACAGGCCTCTCTCATCTTTTTAAGTGGGAGAACTTGCACAATTGGTGGCTGACTAAATACTTTTTTCCCCCACTGTATATATATGTATTCACCAACTGTAAGTCGCTCTGGATAAGAGCGTCTGCTAAATGACTAAAATGTAAAATGTAATTGGCAACAGCCTAATTTCTTTACACTGGACTGTTGCAAAACCCTTTCCTCTCCTGTCACACCCCGTCTCCATCCCTAAATCCCCAAACGTTGACAGTTATGATGATGTGTCACATGGTCCAGCTATGACAGAGGTTAAAGGACAGTCTATACAGCTAGAGATGTTGGATGTTACCAAAGAAAGGGGGAGGCATCAAAAGAAAGAGGAGGGGTCGGAGGTAGAGGGAATGTGTAAAAGAGTGGAAGATGACAGTTTAATTGCCAGGAAGTAACAGCAGCCAAAGACTGTGCTTACAGAGACAAAGAAAGCCAACTCCCATCCTCCCTAAATGTGCATTGTTAGTTAGTTTGCTGCAAAGGGATAGTTCGCTATTAGTTTGCATATTAGTGCCATCAAGACACTCACTGTACTATGTATTTGCCACTGTAATTTACACCATCCCACCCTCTCCCCTCCCTCCCTCCCTCTCTCCCCTCCCCTCCCTCTCTCCCCTCCAATCTCCCCCTCCCTCTCTCTCCCCTCCTCAGTGTATCAATATCTCTGCAGTCATGCCGTCTCAGTTGGAGAGTTCCATGGAGTCCCTGATCAAGGTGTTCCATCGCTATGCCGACAAGGACGGTGACTGCAACACACTGAGCAAGAAGGAGCTGAAAGAACTCATGCAGACAGAACTGGCCAGCTTCCTCAAGGTACCAGAGACATTCATCTCTCTCTCTCTTTTCTATCCCTCTGTTTTTATCTCACTGTCCCTCTACACTTTCTCTCTGTTGCTCATCTCACTCCCTTTCCCTCTCGTTCTGATTTCTCTCAATTTGTTAGAATAAAGAGTATCCAAAGTCAATCTAACCTCCTCTCCCCTTCTCTCATCTATTGCTCTCTCTCTCTCTCTCTCGCTCTCTCTCGCTCTCTCTCGCTCTCTCGCTCTTTAACTCTCTCGCTCTCTCTCGCTTTCGCTCTCTCTCTCTCTTGCTCTCTCGCTCTTGCTCTCTTGCTCTCTCTCTTGCGCGCTCTCTCGCTCTCTCTCGCGCTCTCTCGCTCTCTCTCGCGCTCTCTCGTTCTCTCTCGCTCTCTCTCTCTCTCTCTCGCTCTCTCTTGCTCTCTCTTGCTCTCTCTTGCTCTCGCTCTCTCTCTCGCTCTCTCTCACTCTCTCTCGCTCTCTCTTGCTCTCTCTCGCTCTCTCTCGCTCTCTCTCGCTTACTCACTCTCTTCATCTCCTCCATCTCACCTTCCCTCTCAGTCCCAGAAGGACCCAGCCGCCATAGACAAGATCATGAAGGATCTGGACCAGAATGGAGATGGGAAGGTGAACTTCGAGGAGTTTGTCTCTCTGGTGGTGGGCCTCTCCATCGCCTGTGAACAGATCTACCAGCTTCACACCATGAAGTCTACCGCCAAGAAATGAGGACAGGACTAGGAGAAAGAGAAGCAGAAATGGATGCTTTTCTATACGTCATTTTTATAAATAAGTCTTACTGTTGTGAATAAACACTGGCTTTCCCAAACTGTATCTTTGTCACATTTGTCTGACCTGTGTCTGTGTTGTATTTGGCCTGTAATTTGTTCCCTAAGTGTAAGACAGAATAGACAGTGCCAGTCATGATCCATCCATCTTCAGTTTTCTCCTACCACAGCCATTAAACTCTTTAACTATTTTAAAGTCACCATTGGCCTCATGGTGAAATCCCAACTGAGTTAGGAAGGACGCCTGTATCTTTGTAGTGACTGGGTGTATTAATATACCATCCAAAGTGTAATTAATAACTTCACCATGCTCAAAGGGATATTTAATGTCTGCTTTTTCTTTACCCATCTACCACTAGGTGACATTCTTTGCAAGGCATTGGAAAACCTCCTTGGTCTTTGTGGTTGAATCTGTGTTTGAAATGCACTGCTCGATTGAGGGACCTTACAGATAATTGAATTTCTTTTTTTACAATATCATTATTGGCATTTATTTTACAATTTAACAATCATCAGCAAAATATGACAATCAGATAATGCCCTGTTATTCACCCCATCCTTATAGATAATTGTATGTGTGGGGTACAGAGATGAGGTAGTCATAAAAAAATCATGTTAAACACTATTATTGCGCACAGATTCCATGCAACTTATTATGTGACTTGTTAACCTCTACATGATCGGTATCCCGTATACGGGACGGTTGAGCTAATGTGCGCTAATGTGATTAGCATGACTGTTGTAAGTAACAGCAAACTTTCCAGGACATAGAAAGAAAGCTTAAATTCTTGTTAATCTAACTGCACTGTCCAATTTACAGTGCTATTACAGTTAAAAAATACACTGCTATTGTTTGAGGAGAGTGCACAACAACAAAAAACTTAGCATGGCAACTGGTTTGATACATTCACCTCTGAAGGTAAATAATGTACTTACATTCAGTAATCTTGCTCTGATTTGTCATCCTAAGGGTCCTAGAGGTAAAATGTAGCCTAGTTTTGTTTGATAGAATCAATTTTTATATTAAAATATAGGAACTGGGTTCTACAGTTTGAACCCCTGCTGTCTCTGGCTCCACATCCACCCCGCCCAGCCATCTAGATGTGTGAAAGTTAGTGTATAATCTAATGATCCATCATGTATGACATTCCTGGGAGTGTGTAAACTTACATTTTGTATTACCATATAATTTTTGTATGTTCTCTATAGTTATGTACTTGAAAATGTATCAATTGACACATTTGGGCAGACTTGATACAAAATAGTCCAGTATTGCAATGCTTCACTGGATCAATCTGAAACTTTGCACACACACTGCTGCCATCTAGTGGCCAAAATCTAAATTGTGCCTAAACTGCAATATTATATTGTTGTCTTTCTCTTGCAATTCAAAGATGATGGAACAAACAAAAAAATAAACGCATGTTTTTTTAACCAGATCTAATGTATTATATTCTCCTACATTCATTTAACATTTCCACAAACTTCAAAGTGTTTCCTTTCAAATAGTATCGAGAATATGCATATCCTTGCTTCAGGTCCTGAGCTACAGGCAGTTAGATTTGGGTCATTTTAGGCGAAAATTGGGGGAAAAAAAGGGTACGATCCTTAAGAGGTTAAGCACATTTGTACTCCTGAACTCATTTAGGCCACTTGCCATAGCAAAGGGGTTGAATACTTACTGACTCAAGACATTTCAGCTTTTCATTTTTAATTAATTTGTAAACATTTCTACAAATAATATTTTCACTTTGTCATTATGGGGTATTGTGTGTAGGCCAGTCGCACAAAATCTAAATGTAATCCATTTTAAAGCTGTAACACAACTTTGGAAAGGAGTCACTTAAACAACCAAACCAAAAGAGAATGGGTTTCAAACGGGTACTGAAAGACACTGAAAGCTGGCAAAGCAACTAAAATAGGGCCCTAAAAGACACCCATGAAAGACACTGAAAGCTGGCAAAGCAACTAAAATAGGGCCCTAAAAGACACCCATGAAAGACACTGAAAGCTGGCAAAGCAACTAAAAAAGGGCCCTAAAAGACACCCACGATGGATGCCCACTAGATTTGCCTCAGAAAATACTAACTTAAGGAAAAACCCACACCACCTTAGGATAGTGACTTACAAAGAATATGGACTGATCGGCTCTCTCAAGTTAAATAATAATAAGCCATTTAGCAGACACTTTTATCCAAAGCGACTTACAGTCATGCGTGCATACATTTTTTTTTTGTGTATGGGTGGTCCCGGGGATCGAACCCACTACCTTGGCGTTACAAGCGCAGTGCTCTACCAGCTGAGCTACAGAGGACCAAGTTAACCTTGTGGGTCGTTTTGCTTGGCGGAAAATTATGTGGTCCTCTGTAGCTCAATTGGTAGAGCATGGCGCTTGTAACGCCAGGGTAGTGGGTTCGATCCCTGGGACCACCCATATGTAAAAATGTATGCACACATGACTGTGAGTCACTTTGGATAAAAGCGTCTGCTAAATGGCTTATTATTATATTACTAGGTGGTTCTGTATTCACCAAGATAGGCTCCTTAAGTTGTTTTTGTCAGCCGTTGTGACAAAGTCCCCTTTTACTTTTTGTGTGTTCAGGATCGTAAAGTTTACCTTTGAGAAACATACTGCTCCTGACATCTAGCTTGAAAACTAATTAGGCAGCTGAATCTGAATGACCAGTTGAGGAAGAATCAAATACCTGATTTTACATTTACATTTTAGTCATTTAGCAGACGCTCTTATCCAGAGCGACTTACAGTTAGTGAGTGCATACATTATTTTTTTCAATTATTTTTTCACACTGGCCCCCCGTGGGAATTGAACCCACAACCCTGGCGTTGCAAACGCCATGCTCTACCAACTGAGCTACATCCCTGCCAGCCATTCCCTCCCCTACCCTGGACGACGCTGGGCCAATTGTGCGCCGCCCCATGGGTCTCCCGGTCGCGGCCGGCTACGACAGAGCCTGGATTTGAACCAGGATCTCTAGTGGCACAGCTAGCACTGCGATGCAGTGCCTTAGACCACTGCGCCACTCGGGAGCCGTGATGCCTCTACACATGATCTTTCCCTACAAGTTGGACAGCATCATCCTGGACTGTATTAGTGTGAGAATAGGGAATCTTCGCAGGATAATGACCAAGCTGGTCAGTGGAAGTACTCCTGCTCATTCCCTCCTGTTTTCAGGAATCTTCCAACTGGGTTTTCTGAAGAACCTTGGAATTTTTGAAAAGTTCCTGGAATTTAGCAAACCTAACAGTATGTGACGTTATAGTGCTTTGTGCCCCAGGTCCTGAGGTGGATGCTCTGGAGTTCAGGCTGCGTGCGTCTGCGCTGATTAGCTGTGAGTGGTGCAGCTTGAGGAAGCTGCCCGTTCTCTTCTTCCAGACCAGCCCAGAGGAATGTCTGCGGCTCCGTACCTAGCTCAAAATGACTCACGACAAGGGAGGTACAACTGTGCGGACTGCAGAACACATGCCAGTTGCTAACATCAGGACATTTTAGTCATTTAGCAGACGCTCTTATCCAGAGCGACTTACAGTTAGTGCATACATTATTTAATTTTTTTTCATACTGGCCCCCGTGGGATTCGAATCCACAACCCTGGCATTGCAAACACCATGCTCTACCAACTGAGCTACATCCCTGCCAGCCATTCCCTCCCCTACCCTGGACGACGCTGGGCCAATTGTGCGCCGCCCCATGGGTCTCCCGGTCGCGGCCGGGATCTCTAGTGGCACAGCTAGCACTGCAATGCAGTGCCTTAGACCACTGCGCCACTCGGGAGGTCAGTAGTCTGTATATAGATGGGTATGTTTGTTGTTTACCAAACTTGTCAACATTGACTCTCTGTTTGGAGAATCCTTTCTATGACATATATTTAAGTCTGTTACCTCACGTTCAACAAAATGTCAACATGTCTTGTAGCTTTCCCTTCTGTCCTCAGACTCCGATGAGAAGTACATCATGCTGATCTTTGAGAACGGGCTGTCGATGCACCAGCAGATGATTTTAGAGGAGATCCCACAGGTCATCAGCCGAGCCAACAACCTCAATGAGTTCCCCACCAAACTGTCATTTGATGAAGCTGCCAGGAGATTGGTCAACTATAACAAAGCAACAAAAGAAAAGGTGGGCTTTCTTTCCATGGAAGACTAGCATCTCAGAGCCTTTAGAGACTAGCTAATAAAATATGTTGCCGGTGTTGCCTTTCTTCGACATCAGATTTTCAACAAACAGTTTCTTTTAAACAATTCCTTCACCAATATATTTTGGTTACATCACTTTCATGTAGGTAAACAACAACAACAACTACACTGAAACTATCAACACATTGGCAGCGGCGTAGAGGCGCATTGGCACACGGCAGCAGACCAGCACGTTCTTTGATGATGATGAAGACGATGATATGGCCGAGCTCCAACCCATCTTCACTGGACCAAAGGTTGAATTATCTCCTCCTCCTGGGTCATGTTTATTAGGCACCAAACAGAAGAAAATGGACTGAAATAGGGAGGGACTATCTGATCTTGTCCAATAAGAAATGCTCGTTTTCATTTTCGGTTGCAAAGCATTTTGCTTCGGTGTGCCCTAATGAATACAACCCTGTCATAAGTAGAATTATAATTTGTTTGTGTGTGTTCCTGATGGTAATCAATGGATGGTTGTGTTGTAGGTTGATGGTGTACCCCCCTCCTCCGGCCAAGGAGGGCATATCAGTGACTAACGAAGACCTATACCTAATGATTTTAAGAATTTGAATAACGCTATTACTTAATTACTAACCAAGAAGAGAAAGTTTGAAAAGGTGTTCCCTGGTCATCGGATACGATAGTCTCATTTCTGAGTGTGCATATCTGATTTAACTTATTTTTGTTCTTGTCAATAACAGTACTGTAGTAGACTTATTTTTCTATTGTACTGTGCTGCAACTGCAATGTGATTAATTTACCAGCAGGAAAAAAGCAACATGAAGTTTCCAGGATTTATATTATTACAGCTCATTCAGCAGCCCATCCCACAGCCTTTTCAAATGATTGGACAATAGCTAAATATTCCTTCAATATTTCTCTCTAATATGGGACATCCCCATGTATGTCAGTAAGCTAAAATGTTTCATTTAGGACTGGCCCCATTGGGTTTGGGGTGACTTCCTTCTCTACTTAAATGTTGTTTGCTTGTCCATGTGTCCAGGTTCAGATTGATATACCTGAACTGACATCCTATTAAATCATATTCATAGCATTGCCTCTGTCATGTCTCTGTTTAGCTGTAAATCTGAACTGTTCAAAAAAGCCTTGTCTGTTTAGTTTAGTTTATTAATTTGACCATTTAAAAAAAAAAAGCACAAATAGAACTTGAAAAAGCCATACATGCACATGAGTAAAATCATCGAGGATAACACACAATAAAGTCTGGGACCATTTCCATTGTGGTCCTCTTGAAACAAGATGGCTGGCAAGATGGAACACAGTTGAACACAGTATGACAACGAGATAATAAAACAAAAAACAAAGAAGAAGAACATCAATCTCATCATTGCAGTTACGTCATAGGGGTCATTCATATGGGCACAGAAGACATCAAACAGTTTTTTACTTTATTTTTTAAAGCTGCCCAGAGAGGACGTCGTTTTTATGGGCAGAGGCAACACATTCCACTCTGAGGCTCCAGTATACAAGAAAGTACCTTTCCCAGCATTACTCCTGAACCTGTATAAGCACACATTAGCAACACTTGATCTGGTGCTGTGATTGTGTGCATCCCTAACACAGGGATATCACTTTGATATCTGGGCGCAGAACCATAAATACTCCTGTAAACCAAACCCAGTCTAATCTGGGACACCCTAGCCTCAACAGGCAGCCAGTTGAGTTCCTGAAAGCAGCTCCTGCCTATGTGAGTACGTGGACTCACCTTCAATACTACCCAGATCAGCTTATTCTGGGCTATCTGGAGCTTCCCCTTCATAAGCTTAGATAAACCCCCAAACCAGGAAGTACTAGCGTAGTCAAAATGGCATTGAATGAGGGCAGTGGCTAGCACTTTCATGGAGTCCTTATCAAGCAGCGTGGACTTTCTAGCCAAAAACGTAGTCCTGGCATTAACCTTCCCTAGCACTTTAGTGGCCATGCTCACACCTCCCAAGCTTCCATCAAGGATGCATCCCATGTAGCTAACAGAGGATTTAGTAGACAGCACCTCACCTCCTAACTCCACTCTGATTTCAGAGGACCTACTCAATTTAGGTCTGGATCCAAAAATAATTGCCTCAGTTTTACCTAAGTGCAGAGATAGCTTATTATCTCCAAGCCATTTGCTAATGTTAGTAAGCTCTGTGCTAAGTATGCTCTCCAACATAGTTTTACTTTTGTGAGACACCAGAAGAATAGAGTCATCCACATAAAGGAAAAGAGGGCAAGAACAAGCATCTTTCACATCGTTAATATACAGTAAAAACAGTAGAGGCCCAAGCACACTCCCCTGCAGAACACCACAACTCATTGGTTTTGCCTGAGACAGTGAAACATTAACCTCTACTACAGTGCCTTGCAAAAGTATTCATCCCCCTTGGCATATTTTCCTATTTTGTTGCATTACAACCTGTAATTTAAATGGATTTTTATTTGGATTTCATGTAATGGACGTACACAAAATAGTCCAAATTGGTGAAGTGAAATGAAAAAAATTCAAAAAAATTAATAACGGAAAAGTGGTGCGTGCATATGTATTCCCCCCCTTTGCTATGAAGCCCCTAAATAAGATCTGGTGCAACCAATTACCTTCAAAAGTCACATAATGAGTTAATTAAAGTCCACCTGTGTGCAATCTAAGTGTCACATGATCTCAGTATATATGTACCTGTTCTGAAAGGCCCCAGAGTCTGCAACACCACTAAGCAAGGGGCACCACCAAGGAAGCGGCACCATGAAGACCAAGGAGCTCTCCAAACAGGTCAGGGACAAAGTTGTGGAGAAGTACAGATCAGGGTTGGGTTATAAAAAAATATCTGAAACTTTGAACATCCCACGGAGCACCATTAAATCCATTAAAAAATGGAAAGAATATGGCACCTCAACAAACCTGCAAAGAGAGGGCCGCCCACCAAAATCCCGCTATGCCCTCCGACGAACCATCAAACAGGCAAAGTGTCAATACAGGACTAAGATCGAATCGTACTACACCGGCTCCGACGCTCGTCGGATGTGGCAGGGCTTGGAAACTATTACAGACTACAAAGGAAAGAACAGCCTCGAGCTGCCCAGTGACATGAGCCTACCAGACGAGCTAAATTACTTCTATGCTCACTTCGAGGCAAGTAACACTGAAACATGCATGAGAGCGTCAGCTGTTCAAGACGACTGTGTGATCACGCACTCCGTAGCCGATGTGAGTAAGACCTTTAAACAGGTCAACATTCACAAGGCCGCTAGGGCCAGACGGATTACCAGGACGTGTACTCCGAGCATGCGCTGACCAACTGGTAAGTGTCTTCATTGACATTTTCAACATCTCCCTGTCTGAGTCAGTAATACCAACATGTTTCAAGCAGACCACCATAATCCTTGTGCCCAAGAACACTAAGGTAACCTGCCTAAATGACTACCGACCCGTAGCACTCACATCTGTAGACATTAAGTCCTTTGAAAGGCTGGTCATGGCTCACATCAACACCATTACTCCAATTTGCATACCACCCCAACAGATCCACAGATGATGCAATCTCTATTGCGCTCCACACTGCCCTTTCACACCTGGACAAAAGGAACATCTATGTGAGAATGATGTTCATTGACTACAGCTCAGCGTTCAACACCATAATGCCCACAAAGCTCTTCACTAAGCTAAGGACCCTGGAACTAAACACCTCCCTCTGTAACTGGATCCTGGACTTCCTGACGGGCCGCCCCAAGGTGGTAAGGGTAGGCAACAACACATCTGCCATGCTGATCTTCAACACTGGGGCCCCTCAGGGGTGCGTATTTAGTCCCCTCCTGTACTCCATGTTCACCCACGACTGTGTGGCCAAGCACGACTCCAACACCATCATTAGGTTTGCTGACAACACAACAGTGGTAGGCCTGATCACTGACAACGATGAGACAGCCTATAGGGAGGAAGTCAGAGACCTGGCAGTGTGGTACCAGGACAACAACCTCTCCCTCAATGTGAGCAAGACAAAGGAGCTGATCGTGGACTACAGGAAAAGGAGGGCCGAACAGGCCCCCATTAACATCGACAGGGCTGTAGTGGAGCGGGTCGAGAGTTTCAAGTTCCTTGGTGTCCACATCACCAACAAACTATCATGGTCCAAACACACCAAGACAGTCGTGAAGAGGGCACAACAACACCTTTTCCCCCTCAGAAGATTTGGCATGGGTCCCCAGATCCTAAACAGTTCTACAGCTGCACCATCGAAAGCATCCTGACCAGTTGCATCACCGCCTGGTATGGCAACTGCTCGGCATCCGACCGTAAGGCGCTACAGAGGGTAGTGCGTACGGCCCAGTACATCACTGGGGCCAAGCTTCCTGCCATCCAGGACCTATATACTAGGCGGTGTCAGTGGAAGGCCCAGTGATTTCTTTTTACACTGCTGCTACTCGCTGTTTATTGTCTATGCCTAGTCACTTTACCCCTACCAACATGTACAAATTACCTTGACTAACCTGTACCCCCGCACATTGACTCGGTACCGGTACCACCTGTATATAGCCTCGTTATTGTTATTTTATTGTGTTACTTTATATTTTATTTTTTACTTTAGTTTATCTTAACACTATTTCTTGAACTGCATTGTTGGTTAAGGGCTTGTAAGTAAGCATTTCACAGTAAGGTCTACACCTGTTGTATTCGGCGCATGTGACAAATAAAATTTGATTTGATTTGATGAAAGACAAGCGTTACATCTGGAGGAAACCTGGCACCATCCCTACGGTGAAGCATGGTGGTGGCAGCATCATGCTGTGGGGATGTTTTTCAGCAGCAGGGACTGGGAGACTAGTCAGGATCAAGGGAAAGATAAACGGAGCAAAGTACAGAGATCCTTGATGAAAACCTGCTCCAGAGCGCTCAGGACCTCAGACTGGGGCGAAGGTTCACCTTCCAAAAGGACAATGACCCTAAGCACACAGCCAAGACAACGCAGGAGCAGCTTCCGGACAAGTCTCTGAATGTTCTTGAGTGGCCCAGCCAGAGCCCGGACTTAAACCCGATCGAACATCTCTGGAGATTCTCATAGCAAAGGGTCTGAATAATTATGTAAATAAGGTTTTTCTTTTTCTTTTCTTTTTATAAATGTGCAAAATATTCTAAAAACGTTTTTTCGCTTTTTCATTATGGGGTATTGTGTGTAGATTGATGAGGAAAAAACATAATTTAATCAAATTTAGAATAAGGCTGTAATGTAACAAAATGTGGAAGAAATCAAGGGGTCTGAATACTTTCCCAATGCACTGTAGCTGTGTAGTGACGCTCCCCAGCCAACCTGACAGAGCTTGAGAGGATCTGCAGAGAAGAATGGGAGAAACTCCCTAAATACAGGTGTGCCAAGCTTCTAGCGTCATACCCAAGAAGACTCGAGGCTGTAATCGCTGCCAAAGGTGATTCAACAAAGTACTGAGTAAAGGGTCTGAATACTGAAACTACTGAAATAATTTTTGATTAAGGGTGTAATGTAAAAAAATGTGGAAAAAGTCAACGGGTCTGAATACTTTCCCAATGCACTGTACTTTGAATGTGTGTGAAAGTAATTTAGTAATTTGAAATAATATTTGAACCCAGTTCTGGTAGAGAGGTATGTATCTTTTGACTGGACAGGGTACGATGAGATGTGCGTGTGTGTGTGTGTGTGTGTGTAAAAATGTACATAATTGCGTGTAGACAGGCCAGGTCAGTGCCGTAGTAAACATCAAAATGTGGAGGAACCTGTCGACACCAACACGTTTCTTACACCCACACCTGAACTTAAACTGTCAAAAGTAAATCCAGCCAAAGGTCAGTATGCCCTGCCTTAAACCTGGTTCATCCTCAGTTCAATTCAATTTAACAGTTGCCTTGATTTGAAGGACTACCTACATTGACCCTTTTTTGCACTAACTCTCTTGCACTGACTCTATGCACACACACTGGACTCTACCCACACACTCACACATACTTACACTGACTTTTGAAAATAACACTTTAAAATATGTTTATTTTCATTCCTGAAAAAAAACTATTACAAAAGTGTTCAGAATAAAACACACACAGTGAAACGCATTGTAACAAGTGTTTACTTTGTTACAAAAACAATTCAGTTTTTGTGGGTGTTTCTTACTTAATTTCTTTGCTTTTGCAAACTACAAGTGCCTTTCTCCATCCCAACCAAAGCAGGCATACTAATAGTAATACTACTAGAGCCAACAGGCCGTCTTCAGCTCTCTAACAGCACTGTTGTAGCGTACTGAACGTCTCCGATTCTATAGTGCTGACAAGAGGCAGGGATGCATTTCATTCTAAAAAAAAAAATCCTCCCTTCTGCCGTAGCTCACTCCCCTTCAAAGATCTGATAGGTATGCTGTGACTGAAAGCAATATGGCGGACACTAGGTGGTGCCACTGCTTACACCTAGCCTGCTTTTTCAGCTCTGCAAAGGGGAGTGAAACAGAACAGAGAGGAGGGGACAACTTTTTGGAATGAAAATGCAGCCCAGGGTTTTGTAGCAGAGCGATGGAAAATGGTGGTTAGGCTACGCAACAGTTAGAATAAGAATAAGAATAAGAGGCGTGCTCTCTGTGGCAATATAAACAGGGGCATGCTCAAACACACACACACACACACACACACACACACACACACACACACACACACAACTATGTGCATGCCTCAGAGCCATGACTCATATTACCCATTTTTAGAGCAGTCTGGAATCTCCACAGTTCCACTTTCCACATAGTTTGTAGAGAACAAACCAACCCCAGGGTTGTGGAAGGCAACATGAAGGGCTACAATATGTTGGAGGGTTATAACATAGAGGGTTACCACGGCTGTGGCCTATTTAACAAGCAAATACATGCCAAATACAATTTAGGAGTAAGCTTCTCTCTTTCACACACTCAAAACAAGTGTGAACATAATCTTGACCTTTAAAACATGAATTAATGCAAATGATAGCATTGGCACATGACCACTTGAGATCAAGTCTGGTGGAGAAGTTTTGGGGGGGGTGCTGCAACTCACAGATAGAGGAACACAGAGGAGGGAAGGAGCAGGGAGGAAGGAGAGCATTAGGAACATAGAGATAGAACTGCTCTATTATATATGGTTAGGAATGAGAAAATGAAAAAGGAGAGAAGATAGAAGAAGGGAATGAGAGAAAGAGAATGAGAGAGATGAGAATTGGATAGAGGAGTGGGACACGTCGAATGAATGGACTGAATACGGAGCATAACGATGTGTGTATTTGTTTGTTTGTGTGTGTGTGTGTGTGTGTGTGTGTGTGTGTGTGTGTGTGTGTGTGTGTGTGTGTGTGTGTGTGTGTGATGGGTGAGGGGTGAATGAAGAACAGATGAATCAGCCATTGCATTATAAAGTACCAACAACTATACGTTTGCAGCTGTTTGCCAAATCAATGTGTTTCAGTGTGATCCTTTTAGACGTTACATTAATTTATTCAGGAAATACCAGCTGTAAACAGACTGTAAAGAAACGAGGTCTAGACCTTAAGACATTCCATTCCCTATATCTTATGACATAAAACAGGTTTTCATCTTTAGCCATCTCATCTTCCTCTCTCTTGTTGTGAATCATATGTTCCATTATAATAACCAGACAAAGACAGGATGAATACTCATGTCACTCTTATCCTGTCCTCTCTTCACCAAGACAGGATGAATACTCATGTCACTCTCATCCTGTCCTTTCTTCACCAAGACAGGATGAATACTCATGTCACTCTCATCCTGTCCTCTCTTCACCAAGACAGGACGAATACTCATGTCACTCTCATCCTGTCCTCTCTTCACCAAGACAGGACGAATACTCATGTCACTCTCATCCTGTCCTTTCTTCACCAAGACAGGATGAATACTCATGTCACTCTCATCCTGTCCTTTCTTCAACAAGACAGGATGAATACTCATGTCACTCTCATCCTGTCCTTTCTTCACCAAGACAGGATGAATACTCATGTCACTCTCATTCTGTCCTCTCTTCACCAAGACAGGACGAATACTCATGTCACTCTCATCCTGTCCTCTCTTCACCAAGACAGGACGAATAGTCATGTCACTCTAATTCTAACCTGTCCTCTCTTCTCTCTTATCCTCCTTCCCTTGCTTTACTCTCCCTAATCCAATACACTTCCTCCCTGTGATTTCCTCCCCCCTCTCTTCCTCTCTTCCCCCCTTTCCCTCTCTTTTTTCTCCTCCTACCCCACACCCCTGCCTCCCTCTCTCTCTCATCCCCTCTTTCCTACTCTCTCTCCATCCACCTGCCTCCCCCTCTCTCTCCCCCAGATACAGTATGTCTCGTCTGGAGAAGGCTGTTGTTTCCATGGTGGAGGTGTTTGAGGAGTATGCTACAAAGGATGATAAGAAACAGCAGCTTAGCGGGGCAGAGCTCGCAGAGCTGATGAAGAAAGAGCTGGCCAGCCCAGAGTTCCAAGTAGAACACACACACGCGCACGCACGCACACACGCACGCACACACACTCAGTGTTGTCCTGTATGGCTCAGTTGGTAGCGCATGGTGCATACAACTCCAGGGTTGTGGGTTCGATTCCCGGGGCCACCCATACGAAAAATCGATGCATGCATAACTGTAAGTTGCTTTGGATAAAAGCATAGGCATATTATTATATTATCACACAAACATACACACAAAGCATATCCACATGTTTTACATATCCATATCACAACATAGTCGTAACGTTTTATTAACATACAGTCGTGGTCAAAGGTTTTGAAAATGACACAAATACTAATTTTCACAAAGTCTGCTGCCTCAGTTTTGATGATGGCAATTTGCATATACTCCAGAATGTCATGAAGAGTGATCAGATGAATTCCAATTAATTGCAAAGTCCCTCTTTGCCATGAAAATGAACTTAATCCCCCAAAAACATGTCCACTGCATTTCAGCCCTGCCACAAAAGGACCAGCTGCCATCATGTCAGTGATTCTCTCGTTAACACAGGTGAGAGTGTTGACGAGGACAAGGCTGGAGATCACTCTGTTATGCTGATTGAGTTAGAATAACAGACTGGAAGCTTTAAAAGGAGGGTGGTGCTTGAAATCAATGTTCTTCCTCTGTTAACCATGATTACCTGCACATGCCGTCATCATTGCTTTGCACAAAAAGGGCTTCACAGGCAAGGATATTGCTGCTAGTAAGATTGCACCTAAATCAACCATTTATCGGATCATCAAGAACTTCAAGGAGAGAGGTTCAATTGTTGTGAAGAAGGCGTCAGGGCGCCCAAGAAAGTCCAGCAAGCGCCAGGACCGTCTCCTAAAGTTGATTCAGCTGCGGGATCGGGGCACCACCAGTGCAGAGCATGCTCAGGAATGGCAGCAGGCTGGTGTGAGTGCATCTGCACGCACAGTGATGTGAATACTTTTGGAGGATGGCCTGGTGTCAAGAAGGGCAGCAAAGATGCCACTTCTCTCCAGGAAAAACATCAGGGACAGACTGATATTCTGCAAAAGGTACAGGGATTGGACTGCTGAGGACTGGAGTAAAGTCATTTTCTCTGATGAATCCCCTTTCCGATTGTTTGGGGCACCAGAAAACACCTTGTCCGGAGAAGACAAGGTGTGCGCTACCATCAGTCCTGTGTCATGCCAACAGTAAAGCATCCTGAGACCATTCATGTGTGGGGTTGCTTCTCAGCCAAGTGAGTGGGCTCACTCACAATTTTGCCTAAGAACACAGTCATGAATAAAGAATGGTACCAACACATCCTCCGAGAGCAACTTCTCCCAACTATCCAAGAACAGTTTGGTGACGACAAATGCCTTTTCCAGCATGATGGAGCACCTTGCCATAAGGCAAAAGTGATAACTAAGTGGCTCGGGGAACAAAACATCCCAGACCTTAATCCCATTGAGAACTTGTGGTCGATCCTCAAGAGGCGGGTGGACAAACAAAAACCCACAAATTCTGACAAACTCCAAGCATTGATTAAGCAAGAATGGGCTGCCGTCAGGCAGGATGTGGCCCAGAAGTTAGTTGACAGCATGCCAGGGCGGATTGCAGAGGTCTTGAAAAAGAAGGGTTCAACACTGCAAATATTGACTCTTTGCATAAACTTAATGTAATTGTCAATCAAAGCCTTTGACACTTATGGAATGCTTGTAATTATACTTCAGTATACCATAGTAACATCTGACAAAAATATCTCATAACACTGAAGCAGCGAACTTTGTGAAGACCAATACTTGTGTCATTCTCAGCCTCTAGAATAAAATGGGAGAACACCTCCCTCAGCCTCTAGGCTCAAATGGGAGAACACCTTTTTTTAGACAGACAACGAAAAATGAATTATCTTATCAGTGTTATCCTATCTTATCTTAGTAGTTATGTCAAGTACTACTTTTTTTTTTTTACATTCTCCAGTTTTTTGGCTACTTAACGCAAATCTGTATAATCATGTGTTGTAATTAATCTACTCATAGACAGCGCTAAAGCAAGTATCTCTCAACTTCCAACTATAATGTTACTTATAGACCAGTGTTATTCACTCCTGGTCCTTGACAGCTACAGTGTGTGTAGGATTTATTTCCAGCCCAGCACTAACACTCCTGATTCTACTAATCATTGGTCATTGGTACGTTCATTGAACCAGGTGTGTCAGTGTTGGGCTGGTAGAAAACCCTGCACCTTTATCTCTCCAGGACCAGGATGTAAGAACACTGCTGCAGGTCAATACCAGTGGACAGGAGCAGTAGAATTACTTGTATCTCAGAAACCTAGTTTAAAGGGAAGGTACTGTCAGTGATCAGTTATTGCAGGCCTATAAATGGCACAAATGAAGAGGGTTCCAAATGGCCAAACACTTTGCATGTGAATATCTCTTTATCTGTGTGTGTTTGCCTGTGTGAGTCCATGCTTGTGTGTGTGTGTGTATGTGTGTGTGTGTGTGTGTGTGTGTGTGTCTGTGTGTTTGTGTGTGTGCCTGTGTGCGTGCTTGTGTGTGTATGTGTGTGTGTGACTGTGTGATAAACACCTGCATCAGAATGGATCAGTTTCTCTGAGGCGTGAACCGCGGTTTGTGTTACCCAAGAACAGACTCAGACGAGGAGACTGGGATGAAGTAACCAAGGTATTTATTGATATACGGGGAAGATGGAGTGCAGGTCAGGGGAAACTGCTGGAAACCAGGTGCGGAGGCGGAGGCTGGAGCGAGGGGGTTTGAGACAGGGTGAGCAGGTCCGGAGGGGAATCCAAGGGAGTAGTAGAGTGGGGAATCCAGGACAGAGTAGGAGGATGATGAGACGTGGGACTGGAGACAGGGACCAGAGTCAGAGCGGACAGAATGAGCAGAGATTACAATCTGGCAGTGGGGAAGTGGCAGGACTGAGTATATGTAGAGGTCTTGATTATGGAACAGGTTGCAGCTGGTGGGGATCTGCTCTGACTCCAGCACACCTGTCTCTGCCCACACAATCACACACACACACACACACACACACACACACACACACACACACACACACACAGAGATAGAGAGAGGGAGAGGGAGAGGGTACTGGGGGAGTGGCGGCAGGTCAAGGAGACACAGTAGAGGGTGTTGCAGGAGCAGATGTGACAGTACCCCCCTGGTGCCCGACCAGGCTTATCTGGGTGTGAGGTATAGAAATCCCGTAAGAGGGAGGGGTCCAGAATGTGACGGCCGGGCACCCAGCAGCGCTCCTCAGGCCCGTATCCCTCCCAGTCCACCAGGTACTGCCAGCCACGACCCCGATGGCGCACGTCCAGAAGCCGCTGGACGGTATAGGCAGGATGGTCATCGATGAGCCGAGGGGGTGGAGGAGCTGCTGCAGGAGGAAACAGGGGACTGGAGCATACAGGTTTAATCAGGGATACATGGAAGGTAGGATGGATCCTGAGAGAGGCCGGGAGTTTCCGGCGCACAGCAGAGGGGTTAATGACACAGTCAATTTCAAAGGGACCAATGAATCGGGGGGGAAAGTTTATTCGATGTCACCTTCAATGGCAGGTCCTTCGATGAGAGCAATACCTTTTGACCCGTGGTGTAGACTGGATCTGAGGCCCGGCGACGGTTGGCTTGGGACTGGGTCCTGTCGGAGGCACGAAGAAGGGCAGCCCGGGCCTTCCTCCAGGTACGGTGACAACGGCGCAGATGGTCCTGGACAGAGGGAACCGCAACCTCAACCTCTTGTGTGGGGAACAAGGGGGGTTGGTAACCCAGAGCACACTCAAAGGGTGACATACCTGACGAGGCGTTGGTGAGGGTGTTGTGGGCATATTCAACCCAGGGTAGCTGAACGCTCCAGGAGGAAGGGTGAGCAGAAGTCACGCAGTGTAGGGCAGTCTCCATCTCTTGGTTGGCCCGTTCAGTCTGGCCGTTGGTCTGGGGGTGATATCCAGAAGAAAGACTGACATTGATACCAAGAGCTGAACAGAACGATCTCCATACCTGGGAGGTAAACTGGGGTCCTCTGTCGGAAACGATGTCAGTGGGGATGCCATGCAGACGAAACATATGGGATACTAACGGGTCCACAGTCTCCCCGGAGGACGGGAGCTTGGAGAGGGGAATGAAGTGAGCCATTTTGGAAAACCTATCAATAATGGTGAGGATGACAGAGTTACCGTTAGATGGGGGAAGGCCAGTGACGAAGTCCAGAGCTATGTGTGACCAGGGGCAACTTGGTATGGGAAGAGAGCGGAGCAGACCGGAAGTGGGTTTAGCAGAGGTTTTGTTCCGGGCATAAACAAAACAGGCTGAGACATACTCCCGGACATCTCTCTCCATGGTGGGCCACCAAAAGCGCTGATGCAGGAAGGCGAGGGTCCGGTTCATACCAGGGTGACAGGTGATGTGGGTAGAATGGCCCCACTGAAGAACATCAGAGCTAACACAATCTGGGACAAACAGAGCATTACTAGGACCGTTACCCGGGTCAGGCTGGTTCTGCTGAGCCTGATGGATACGGGACTCGATCTCCCAGGTGACGGCGGCAACGATGCAGGTGGATGGCACAATGGCTTCTGGCTCGGTACCCGTGTTGTCGGTAGTGAACTGGCGAGAGAGGGCATCAGGCTTGGTATTCTTTGAACCGGGGCGATAAGTGAGTGTAAAATTGAATCTACCGAAGAACAAGGCCCACCTGGCTTGCCAGGAGTTCAGACATTTGGCGGTCTGGATGTAGGACAGGTTTTTATGGTCAGTCCACATGATGAGGGGGGTTACAGAGCCCTCCAGCCAGTGACGCCATTCCTCCAGAGCCAGCTTAACTGCCAGGAGTTCCCGGTTTCCAATGTCAAAATTCCTCTGCAGGTGAGAGCTTACGGGAAAATAATGCACATGGGTGGACCTTCTGATCAGAGGGGCAACGTTGAGACAGAACAGAACCTACCCCGGTGTCAGAGGCGTCCACCTCCACAATGCACTGGAGTTCTGGTCGGGCTGAGTAAGGACCAGAGCGGAGGTGAAGCGACGCTTGAGTTCCAGGAATGCTGCCTCTGCCGCAGGAGTCCAGTGGAACAGAGTGGAGGTGGAGGTGAGAGTGGTGAGAGGTGCTGCCAGACGGCTGTAGTGGCGGATGAAACGTCTGTAAAAATGTGCAAAACCCAGGAAATGCTGTAGCTGCTTCAGGTTGGAGGGCGCAGGCCACTATGTAACTGTCCCTGTGCAATAATATAACCCAGGAAAGACACTGTGGCAGCATGGAACTCACATTTTTCAACTTTAACAAAAAGCTTATTCTCCAACAGCCGTTGAAGAACTTGGTGAACGTGTTGTTGGTGAGCCTCAGGGCCTTTGGAAAAAATCAGGATGTCAACTAAATAGACAAAAACGAAGCGTCCAATCACATCCCTCAGCACGTCATTGACTAGGTTCTGGAAAACAGCAGGGGTGTTAGTAAGACCAAAAGGCATGACCAAATACTAAAAGTGACCAAGTGGCGTGTTGAACACAGTATTCCACTCGGCCCCCTCTCTTATGCGGACAAGGTGGTAGGCATTCCAGAGGTCGAGTTTGGTAAACACTGTGGCACCAAGGAGGGGGGCAAAAGCAGAGCTGATGAGTGGCAAGGGGTACTTGTTCTTAACAGTGATATTATTCAGCCCATGGAAGTCTATGCACGGCCTCAGTGACCCATCCTTCTTCTTCACAAAGAAAAACCCAGCACCCACCGGGGATGGCTTGATAAGTCCTGCAGCCAGAGAATCCTGCATGTACCTCTCCATAGCCGCTTGTTCAGGACGAGAGAGGTTAAACAACCGGCTACTGGGGAGAGGAGCTCCAGGCTGGAGGTCAATGGCGCAGTCGTACGGTCGATGAGGCTGCAGCAACAGGAAGTGGTGCTTGCTGAACACAGGAGCTAAATCGTGATACTCGGGAGGAACTGATGACAGGTCCGAAGGTTCTGGAATGAACTTGGGCACAGACAAGGCAGGGGGAAGGGCAGAATGTAAACAATTAGAGTGACAAAATGAACTCCAAGTGGTTACCTTTCTCGCGGTCCAGTCAATCTGTGGGTTGTGTAGCTTTAACCATGGATGGCCAAGAACCAGGGGAGCGTAAGGACAGTCGATTATATGGAAACTGATCTTTTCCTGGTGATTTCCAGAGAGATTCAGGATGAACGGGACGGTTCTCTCACGGGCACGGGTGAGGAGCTGTCCATTGAAAGTGTTGGCATCGAAGGGTGAATCGAGTGGGACAGTGTCCAGGCCCAACTGGGTAACGACACCTCGGTCCAGGAAGCTCTCGTCGGCGTCCGAATCGATGAGAGCAGACAGAGGAAAAGTCTGGCTCTGCCACACAAGGTTGCCTTCAAGCAGGGGTCTGGGGGAAGATGGGCAGGTGATTTGGCTCAACAGTATATCCCCCACTACTGCCGAGCCCCCCTCTTTTGCTGGACGCAGGGAACGAGTGGCGACAAAGTGACCAACCTGGCCACAGTATAGGCAGCTCCTAGCGCCGATTCGTCGTTGCCTCTCCTCTGGAGAGATACGGGCCCGGCCAAGCTGCATGGGTTCAGGATCTGGACGAGCCTGGGGATGGGATGCAGTTGGAGAAGGACGACAACGCACTGAAGCAGATGTAATGGGACATGCAACCCTCCCTACCCTCTCCCTCCGACGCTCCTGGAGACGGTTGTCGATGCAGATAGCGAGAGAGATGAGTTCATCAAGTCCATCAGGCTCATCCCTGGGCACCAACTCGTCCATGAGGGTCTCATTGAGCGCGTTCCAGAATGCTCCCTTAAGGGCCTCCTCATTCCAGCTGCTCTCAGCGGCGAGGGTGCGGAACTCACATGCCATCTCAGCAACACTATGGGGGCCTTGACGGAGGGACAGGAGTCGTTTAGCAGCATCCTTACCGCAGACCGGGTGGTCAAAGACTTTCTTCATCTCCTCTGTGAATCTGGAGTAGGAGAAGCAGATGGGGGACTGTCTCTCCCAAACCGCCGTGGCCCAGGAAAGCGCTGCTCCACGGAGGCAGCCAATCAGAAAGGAAATCCTGGCCCGTTCGCTAGCATAAGAGTAGGGCTGTTGCTCAAATACTAGTGAACATTGTACGAAAAAGGATCTGCAGTCTCCGAGGATGCCATCGTAATGCTCGGGAGTCGGAACAAACGGCCCTGTCAGCCCTGTAGATCAGACAGGCTCTGTGAAAACTCTTTGATGTGCTCCAGAAGGGTCTTCAGGGCTTGGTCATGTTGCTCGAACAGGGTGCCTCGGCCGACGAGGGTTTGGTGGAGAGTAGCAGAATCTGCTGGGTTAATCTCTTTGGCCAGATCGTACTGTCACGCGGAGTGGAACAGGGGAACCCAAGAGCAGATTCAGACGAGGAGACTGGGATGAAGTAACCAAGATATTTATTGAGACACAGGGGGAAGATGGAGTGCAGGTCAGGGGAAACTGCTGGAAACCAGGTGCGGAGGCTGCGGCTGGAGCGAGGGGGGTTGAGACAGGGTGAACAGGTCCGGAGCAGAATCCAAGGGAGTAGTAGAGTGGGGAATCCAGGACAGAGTAGCAGCATGACGAGACGTGGGACTGGAGACAGGGACCAGAGTCAGAGCGGGCAGAATGAGCAGCGATTACGATCTGGCAGTGTGGAAGTGGCAGGATTGAGTATTTGTAGAGGTCTTGATTATGGAACAGGTTGCAGCTGGTGGGGATCTGCTCTGACTCCAGCACACCTGTCTCTGCCCACACAATCACACACACACTGTCACGTTCGTTTAATGACGGGTCAGACCAAGGCGCAGCGTGATATGCGTACATGTTTATTTTAACTGTTATACACATGACAAAACAACAAAGGAAACGAAACGTGAAGTCCAAGGTAGCACACACAACATACCTTAACCGGAACAAGATCCCACAACTAGACAGTGCCAATAGGCTGCCTAAGTATGGTCCCCAATCAGAGACAACGAGCGACAGCTGCCTCTGATTGGGAACCACACCGGCCAACATAGAACTAAACATACTAGACAAGCCACATAGAAAAAGCACAACAAGGAATATACACACCCTGACTCAACATATAAGCGTCCCCTGAGTCAGGGCGTGACAGTACCCCCCCCTCCCCCCAAAGGTCCGGACTCCGACCGCACAACATAAACATAACAGGGTAGGAGCCGGGTGGGCATTCCGCCTCGGAGGCGGATCCGGCTCAGGGCGTGATGACCTCTCACTCTCCGCCTCCCTGTTGCACCCCTGGTCTGGTCTGGACCTCGGCGCGCTGCTTCCCCTCTCCTTCCTCCCACGATACGCCAGGCCCTGTCTGGACCGTGGTGTGGGAGACCCCAAACCTGGAGAGGGGCTGACGTCATGCTCTGGCTCCGGAGTGGGGCCGCTGACCGGAGCTGGATCAGGCACCGGTGGAGCGGACTGCTCTGGCTCCGGAGTGGAGCCGCTGACCGGAGCTGGACTGACTGGCTTGGTGCGAGGAGCAGGAATAGGCCGGGCCGGGCTGGCAACGCGCACCACTGGCTTGGTGCGAGGAGCAGGAACAGGCCGGGCCGGGCTGGCGACGCGCACCACTGGCTTGGTGCGAGGAGCAGGAACAGGCCGGGCCGGGTTGGCGACGCGCACCACAGCCTTGGTGCGAGGAGCAGGAACAGGCCGGGCCGGCGACGCGCACCACTGGCTTGGTGCGAGGAGCAGGAACAGGCCGGGCCGGGCTGGCGACGCGCACCCCTGGCTTGGTGCGAGGAGCAGGAACGGGCCAGGCTGGACTGGCGACGCGCACCACAGGCTTGGTGCGAGGGGCATGAACGGGCCGGGCCGTACTGGGAACACGCACCACTGGCTTGGTGCGGGGAGCAGGAACGGGCCGGACCGGACTGGCGACACGCACCACTTGCTTGGTGCGAGGAGCAGGACTGGGTTCCTGTCACGAGAATTTCTATCTCTAATTAATCAAACTTAATGCTCTGAATAATTCCCAGAGGGTGTAAATTCTCTGGTTTAATCATGAATTAAACAAAGGTCCGCAACCAGCAAGAATAATCTGTATTTTTAATCATGGAGAGCTCTGGCGCCAAAAAATACATACACAGCCTTTATACCCCCTGACACACAAAGGCACTTTGCTCCGCCCACCTTTAAACAGCTCCTCAGTCCCCTTCACCCTGGAATGCTTTCTCAGCAGTTTCTAACTCCTCCCCCTCTGTTAGTGGGTTGACACTACATTATAACTCTAACACCGTTCATACATTTATCCTCTGTAGCTCAGCTGGTAGAGCACGGCGCTTGAAACGCCAAGGTAGTGGGTTCGATCCCCGGGACCACCCATACACAAAAATGTATGCGCGCATGACTGTAAGTCGCTTTGGATAAAAGCGTCTGCTAAATGGCATATTATTATTATTATTATACTGTATTTGGGGTGAAATCCTTTAGTCATTATTCTTAAAATACAAATTAATCTATTAATCCACCCCTTTGACTAAATGTTTTCACATTCAGGATAAATGTATTTACAAGCATGATTAATCTCAGAGATTACGTCAGAACTACTAAACATTTCATCCAATTGCGGTCTTTCAGGGTCAAAATCCTCGTCATCCACCAAGCCTGGAGGATCGTTTTTCACATTCCCCTGGTCAGAGTCCGGAGTTGTTCCATCTCTCATCATTGTTGAGATACTGCATTTCACCACGCCTTACTCACCAATCCTCGGACACAGGGAACAAGACAACAACCACATAATACAAGAATACCCATGCAAACACTGACCGCCCCTAAAATGGTGGCTGCTATGGTTTTCCATTTACCAAACATTTCATCAAACCACCCTATCCACGATGTACTAACTTCTGAGTTCTCAGCTCATTCTTCACTTAGTGCAGTTAATTCTGCAAGAGCTCTGGTGACTGTCCCATCCGGTGTGGTGTTGTTAGGGATAAAATGTGCAACAATGGCTTATCATTCTATAGACACCGGCCCTTTCTGCCTGATCTAGAGTCAACCTCTTTTACTAAGTCATGAGTGGGATGGCGGATAATTGTTCGGAGATCCCCTTTACTGCATCTCTATTCTGGTTAATAAATCATTGTAGGTTGTAATAGATATAATTAATCCAATCCACATTCTTGTTTATTGTCACCCACCAGAAAAATGTTGTGGTAAAACCCTCCCATATTTGATTCATAACTTTGTATTCGTCTGGAACACCCCTGGGGATGCCTATACCATCTATCCAAATTGGGTTATTTCCTTCCTGACCTATATTTCTTCTCCTCCTGATTATTCTTCCTGCCACTGGTCTTTGATGACTAATTCTTACAGCTTGGACCATCAATACTGGGGCACAAGTACCCACCCATCCTTCTGGTAATGTCTGTTGAATGCTCCCTTTGTTAGTACATGCCCACCACACATCAGTCAGAGGAATGGTAAGGTTCATAATTTCTTTCCCCCCTCCCCTATCTAAATCAGTCACATTAATTATCTCCTTACAGCCATCAAAATCACCCAAGTTACGGGTGCCATTTCTATGTCTGTAACACTGGTATTCGCCAGGAGTTAAAGTGAACCTAGGTGGGCTAGCCGAGTAAGTCAACTTTGCTAGCCCAATTCCTGTGCAATTGTGCTATTTTTGATTGGACCCCAGGTCTAATACACAGGTAAACATTTCCTTTGGCACTGGGGCGGTCAACATTGTCGGTCGCCCAATGGAGCATGCATAACAATTGGTCTCCCCCAAGGCCCTAGCAGTGTACTTCATCCACTTTAACCAGAGATTTTCATCCGGGACTCCCTCTACTTCCCCTTGGTTCCATTCTTGGAGGAGAACATATTTTATCGTGGACGGGTTAGTTGAATTGACTCCGTCATCCTTTGACTGATTTACTCGGTCAATCGCTATTAATGGATTAATGACAGGACATGAGCCCTCCATCTCTTTCAACTCCACCAAATGTAATCGTAGACAGGTATCGTGTCCGTATTTGTCCGCGCAAGCCCAGTAAGTTCTTTTCATATCCTCTTTAGTGACCTTTACTATTATTACTACCATCTCCGTGGGGATGTCGTTATACCTTCTTATCCTCCATCTGGACGTCCAGCCCCCCCCCCCGTCTCATATCTCCATCCCCCAGTATGTCTAAACACCTGAGCCCAGGAACAATCCGCCGAGGGAGCTGAACATAAATACAATGGGATTCTATAATCCCACGTTGCTTGCTTATTGACATGTACCCCACCCATTGGCTACGTCCCTAACCCTTATTTTGAATCCGACAGTCTGCCCTTCTCTGACTCCCATTTTGTAGGCCACTCGTCCTTGACGGTCAGTATGTCGGGTCGCTTCTCTTCTCTTTTACTTCTTAACAATGGTAAGGGCATAGCGTAATTGGTGGTGGATCTTGACATATCAAGACCATTGCCTAGACTATGATGCAGCTCAAGTTACCCCTATTCCCAAAAACCGCCAACCCTCTCCTGTCCTCAGTCTTTCTGCTTGGTATCACCCCATACTCACACCCTGAGAACACACTACAGTGATGATAGGTCGGGGTAGGAGATCTTCGTTAACAGAGGTGATCCCCAGACCCTATTGGTCCAGTTCTTCTCTCTAACTCTGTGTGTGTTCAGTGGTGCTTTTATGTGTTCTTACCTTTTTGCAGTGGGTAACGTGGACCCAGGTTGCTCTTTCTGCTATTCTAATGGCAAAGGCAGTGACCAATATCACCTGATAGGACCCTTCCCAACAGGCCTGCTTCCAGTCTTTCTTCTTTAGTGACTGAATGCTCACCAGTCACCTGGTTAGATAGAGTGGGTCACCTTCTCCTTTAGTTCACCTGTGGGGCACAAAACCTCTGACATACCGCTCACATCAGTATTCTCTTTCTAGACTGTATCTAAAAAAAAATGTTTTTAAAAAAAAGTATTTTGTCCTCTCCTTCGTATATTATTTAATCCTACCACTAGCCTCTTCCCCCCTCTTGACACATGGTTCTGCTCATGTGTCAATATTACCACCTACCTAAACAATCACTTAGGTAATATTGGTAATTTATCATCCAATTGCTATCCCTTATTTATTTTTGAGACTGTCCCTTGCTTCTTTATTGCTCCTCCCACTTCTTTTGTCTTTTATGGCGGCTAAATTTGACTTTCATTCAGTTCAGAATCAATAGTAATCCAATCAATCAATCTCTTATCTTGTAAAAACACTCATATTTAGTTCAAACTCTGTTCTACCCCGGCTCTCCTGGGCTTGACCAGAAGACTGATGGTTGGACATGACAGGTCCATACTTAAATCTTTCAAACGTAACACAAACCCCCCTTCATGCTGTAATCAATCAAGAAGATAGCAAAGGAGAGACAGGTTTTAGCCTGAACTCTGCTCAACCCTGGTGCTGCTCCCTTCACAATGTTTGAAGAGAGACCAAAGACAGCCATGGATTGAAGTAAGAGCAAGCACTTCGACCCTAGGTCACCTAAATCTTCTGCCTAGCAACAAAGAATAAAAAAACTCTATGTTCGTGATTAATCCAGTTATATCTAATAGCCCACTAAAAAAAACTCCCTCATCACATCTTTAAATCACGACCAATGTCATATATCCCTCTTTACTCTCTACCATTTGGGTAAAATCCCTGTTATATGTAAGAAAAGCTAAGACTGTTTGGGAAGTGAGCAACTCTTTCCCCTTCATAAATTGTTCTTCCTCCTCAGAGTTCCAAATGATTTTACCATGGGCTGCCATTGCCTTCCCATAGATAAGATCACTTAATTTACCAGTATGCAGTACATAATGGAGTACCCAAGCTTTACAGCAGTCTATCATTCCCAAAAAGCTCATCATTCTGTCACGATCGTCGTTACAGGAAGCGGACCAAAGCGCAGCGTGTTGCACGAACATGATGCTTTATTAAATTAAAGCGAAACACGAAACAATAAAACAAATAACGATTTGTGAAGTCCACAGTGACAATGACTGACTAGGAACAAAAACCCACAAACACAAGGTGAAAACAGACAGTTTAAATATGGCTCCCAATCAGAGACAACGAGCCAACAGCTGACACTCGTTACCTCTGATTGGGAGTCACTCAACCAAAGAAATACAACAACCTAGAACAACCCAACCAAGAAACAGAACACAAAGAAACGAACACACCCTGGCTCAACATACAGAGTCCCGGAGCCAGAGCGTGACACATTCTTCATCTATTTCTGGACAGCTAGTCCCTATCTTAAATTATCATGTCCAGCTTCCTATTATTACTATCTTCCTGATCTTATTACTAAATCAATGATCTAGGCAATAGCTGTTTCGCATTACATTGTGCCTTCCTCTGATTACTGCAGCTCATTGCATTAATTTAGTTTCAAATACCAACTTGTTGTTTATTAAAGCATAATAAAAAATGAAATGTAAATTACAACATTTGATAATATCTCAACTTACTTCTATCCCGTCAAAGTAATCCAAGATTAGTACATTTGACTAGCAACAGGTATCTTTCATTCAGGGAAAGCTCTCTCCCTCTTCTGTTATTTTAATGTTTCAAATCCTATTATTACCAAATTATAATCTTCTTCACACTTTTCACAGCACTATAAATTACCCTCAATTTGATAAAATAAACCATCCCAAAGTCCTCCTCTCATGCCCCCAGAACCACCAGTGTGGATGACCAATCAACACCAGAAAGTCAAAACAGAGCCCAGAGGCCATTGAAATCACCCAACAAACCGTTCTATCCCACAGCATAGTAAACACCACCTATGAACTGTTGAAAATCCCCTAAATTCAACATAACAACCCTTTATAACCATCATACTAGGTGTGTTGTTTTTTATTTGAAAAACCCAATTTGAAAAACAACAACCACAAATAGCCAGGCCCCACTTAATTTGGTAGCTCACTTTTACGACCTAAATACTGCCTAACTTCACTACTGCTCCCCCTAGCCCTGGGCAACATTCCAATGAGATAAGCTAATCTCTTTCTCCTGGTTATACATTTTGTTAACCTTCAATTACCATCAGTAATCTAAAGATGGTAGTACACACAAAACATGATACAGATATCCCCAGTCCTAACCCATCAATAATTGTTTGTATCAATCTAATTCCTCATAACTAATTCATAAAACCACTCAAAATTCCTTGAGTATACAATGATTATTTAATTGATTACCCTAAATCTGCTACATGTGATCTCATCTCAAATTATCCATTATCAATTATTTTATCAACCCCCTAGGAAAATCTGTCTCCCCTTCTATTGTTCCTGTTGAAGTGCTAAGTCAATAGTAGCCAATTCAAACACCTCACAATTTGGATCAAAGGGTTCTACTCTTTTTCCCTCAAGGACTAGTCACGCCTTATCTTCCTCACGCTCAAAGCTGGGAAATAGACGTCTGTTAGGCTTCTCTCTCTTTTTCATTTCTTTCCTCCTCTTTCTTGGCTCTGTCCTGTCTGTTATTCTGCTCATGATGGATTGCATGTCTCTCTGAGGCTATTACACAATTCAGTTATTTTCCCAACATACTCTCCGTGATCGGCCCATGGCAAAAGTGTCCTCTGGGCATCCCCTGAAACCCATTGCCCTCTAACGGCAGCCCAAACCTTACTATTCCTGTTTTGGGGTGGGTCATTCCTTCTACCGCTCTGGCCACGTCCTCTGTGTTCATGGCCTGTCTGCTAAATGGCATATTATTATTATTACTGTATACATCTAAGGTTGCTGGGGCCCCTTTCATTCCCCGCCAATAGATTAGGTAAGGCTATCAGTGGGTACTGGCCCCCTCCTACTCTCTCTCTCTCTCTCTCACTGCTTCTTTAAATTTACCCCAACGCGGTTCTCCCTCCTGTTTCCACTCGGAACAGGTTTTGTCTGTTTTTCGTAGTTAACGTAATATTCTTCCGTTATTTAAAGTACGTTAGTCTATTTATTTAAATCAAATTATTCCCACCTAATTAGTTAAAGTCGGTGCATATTTATATTTCAATGATAAACCAAATTATTTCAGTCTAATTATTTAACCAGTATTTTGCTATGTCAAACATCAAACGTTACAGTTCAGTTATATCAGTTCAAACGTTTCAGTTTAGTCATACTCGTTATTCATTATTTGTACCTTTATTTTCCCAATTTACTATTACTTTAATCATTGCAACCTGTTGCATTGATGTTTTTAAAATATAAACCTATTGTTTAATAACTTCATACTTATAACCAATGTTTATTCAATCCATCATCCTAATAGTAAAAACGATATCCCATTGTTCACGTAACGAAACCAAATTATTGTTTTAGAAATCACCATTTATTTTCATACACCATTGGTGTTACCCAACCTATACAATAAAGTAATAACCATTTGAATGTATCAAAGCACTTCCTTCCAGTCAAGTATTTAGACCTCTACTTGAAATCTTACAGCTCAATCTAACTCGCTGGACCGTCTATTTTTTCCCCCTAACCAGAGCCATAAATTATTCTCCTTTGTCCTCAACTCAATTTTCACAGCTCTATCGCCATTTCAGTTCGCTATTCAATTTCATTAACTGTTCTCTCTGATTCGGCCCTAATTAATAAAACAAATACTTGATATCGTTGATAAGCATACATTTAATGATATTCCTATCATCTGAACTATGTACTGTCTCTCCCCCCTCCCCCCCTGCTCCTTCCTACACAACGGGGGAGGCGCGGGGACCTGCCCTAATCATCTTCCTTCTTAGGAAATAATGTCATTCGTACTTGTAACATATTTTCATAGACCTATCTAGAATACTTCTAAAGCTATCTAATTCAACTTTTAATACACGTAAAAACTCTCTCTCCCTACACCCATTCCCTATTGAATAAGTGAGTCTTTCTATTTAACCCCAACCACACTTCAAATCTTCCATTCAACATCAACAAACCAAATACTCAGTAGTATCCGGTTACCATTCATACCAGCCGTTGAATTCACTCATACACACAGATTTCACCTTATGCCATTGAAATGTCCAACAAAACATAATAGTTCAATGGAACCCTCTATTGGCTCTCTACTATTTATACATTACTTCTATAACCACATTAGTTATGGTCCGATTACCCATTAAACCTTATCACATAACCTTATCACATAATCAAACAACGGCACAACCTTGAACTCATATGGGGCGGCAGGTTGCCCAGTAACCAAGAGCACCGTGTCAGCAACCGAGAGGTCGCCGGTTCCAATCCCCGAGCCGACCAGGCGAAAAATCTGCCGATGTGCCCCCGAGCAAGGCACCCAACCCCAATTGCTCCTGCAAGTCGCTCTGGACAAGAGCGTCTGCTAAATGACCAAAAATGCAAATGTAAATATTCTCTATTTTCTCACCCATGACGTACGTCTACGTTTGGGTGAGAAAGTTCATACGTATATATCGTTAGAAATGTATAGGTACCTCTCAAATAATCGCTTCGTGGTGTTTTTAGCCAATTCTCAATCTACACAAATCACTTCTTCAAACATTTTTCCCGTGGAACCAAAAAATAGACTGTCATTTCCCAGACATTGCCCTTTCCCTTAGCTCTGCAGTCGCGATGGTTATGACCTGTGTTGTTACAGTATTTACACGGGGCCTTACACTCTCTAGCAAAATTCTCTAGTCTTTCCTGACTCTCCAAAAGCCATACTCTCGCTGTGTCTAGCCCCACCCCTCGCTGTTTCTTCAAATCCGTTCCACAGTTTAGCCTCTAATTTCTCCACATCGAGATGCCCAATAAATCCATACCTCTTCATCCAAATGGATCCATAAAACATATTTATTCGATCCCCTTAACATATATCTTTCATTCCCCGTTAATTCTCGGACCTCTTTAGAATATTTATTTCCCATGGTGGAAAAATAAGAAATCCCCCCGTTTAGTAATAATTCAATCCAGAATTATTTTCCTGGGACATATTATCTGGTGCGACTCTTGAGCCAATGTTTATGATCTGTTTTGTAATTAACCATTTAAATTATCCAACCCGTAACCCAGAGTTTTTTTTAAAACCCCAGTTTCATGAAAGGGATGGGACAACCATTTTTTTCTCACGCGACCTATTTTAGTCCCTTCCTTGAAACAATTATCATGTATTTCGATGGATCATTAGGTCTCACAGTTATACAACCTTATACGATTTTTACTAACACTATCCATAACCAAGAGGTCGTAACTGCTCCAGTTTTATGAAATAGACAGAGTTAGAGCAAATCCCCAGCTGTTTATGACTCTCGACTTGTTTAATGTATCTATCTCACACGACGATAATTATCTCCCTTCCTGTTTATATTGTAAAGACTGTATCTCGTACAATCTCAATATTAACTAGTTTATCTTGGTAATAGCTATCTACCCAGAGTCAATTCCGGATCCTTCTTCCTTCCTTTATAATTCTCTTATGAGATTTTCGTAACTATTCTCTGCTCTTCACAATAATTATTATTCTCATACAAGTTCAAATAATTACACCAAAATCCATTAATAAAAATTACTGACCTTCTCTTTGCAGTTCGGATTTAAATGCTTTTTCAATCTCGTTAACGTTTTTATCGTTCATAAGATTCATCACTGGCCTGTTTATAACTTTAACGTCGAAGGCCAGGTCTATTCTATACGGATGCTATCATCCGCCCGTGCACGGTTTTCGGTGTCCTCAGAACGATAAAGACATATTTTGAGATCTGGCTCGAAGGACCATTTGTCATGAGAATTTCTATCTCTAATTGATCAAACTTAATGCTCTGAATAATTCCCAGAGGGTGTAAATTCTCTGGTTTAATCATGAATTAAACAAAGATCCGCAACCAGCAAGAATAATCTGTATTTTTAATCATGGAGAGCTCTGGCGCCAAAAAATACATACACAGCCTTTATACCCCCTGACACACAAAAGCACTTTGCTCCGCCCACATTTAAACAGCTCCTCAGTCCCCTTCACCCTGGAATGCTTTCTCAGCAGTTTCTAACTCCTCCCCCTCTGTTAGTGGGTTGACACTACATTATAACTCTAACACCGTTCAAACATTTATACTGTATTTGGGGTGAAATCCTTTAGTCATTATTCTTAAAATACAAATTAATCTATCAGTTCCTTTATTAACCCCCGCTCCTTCTGCTGCCTAACCAGCTCCTCTCGCCGTGCCTCTACTCTTTCCTTCTCCCTTTTAGCCTCCTGTAGCGCCTCCCTCTGACCGAATAACTCCTGCTCCCTCTGAACCAATAGCCCCCGTAACATGGTGGCCTCCTCTCCTAACCTGCAGATCCGCCCTTTAACGGCCTCCTGCTGCCTCGTCGTCCACACCGTGTGCCCCCCCAAACATTTTTCTTGGGGTTGCCTCTCGGGTCTCCGTCACCGGCACTGTTGGTGCCGTTTCTCCTCTCCTACCTGGGCATCCTCCTTCATCGCCTTCCGATAACGGACGGCCTCCTCCTCCGTAATTCTCCCCCACCCGAGGAGGACATCTACTAACGTAAACTCCTGTTGAGTCCCAGGCGTTTGCTCCTTCTCGGCACGCTGCTTGGTCCTTGTTTGGTGGGATCTTCTGTCACGTTCGTTTAATGACGGGTCAGACCAAGGTGCAGCGTGATATGCGTACATGTTTATTTTAACTGTTAAACACACGACAAAACAACAAAGGAAACGAAATGTGAAGTCCAAGGTAGCACACACAACATACCTTAACCGGAACAAGATCCCACAACTAGACAGTGCCAATAGGCTGCCTAAGTATGGTCCCCAATCAGAGACAACGAGCGACAGCTGCCTCTGATTGGGAACCACACTGGCCAACATAGAACTAAACATACTAGACAAGCCACATAGAAAATGCACAACAAGGAATATACACACCCTGACTCAACATATAAGCGTCCCCTGAGTCAGGGCGTGACACACACACACACACACACACACACACACACACACACACACACAGAGAGAGCAAGGGAGAGGGAGAGAGTACTGGGGGAGTGGCGGCAGGTCAAGGAGACACAGGATGAGCAGTAGGCATTGCAGGAGCAGATGTGACAGTTTGTTTCATATAGTACTGTAAATCAATGTGTAGTTATGTTAATGACCATCATTAAAGCACTACATATTTGTACCACTATCTATTCATTGCTAATTGCTTTGACCGCACTGTCAGCATGACCATGGCAATAAAGTTTCTTAGGTTTGAATCACTAGGTGTGGTTCTTGCTCCTAGTGCGTGGGTGCATGCGTGGGTGTGTGAAATCCAAGAGACCCAAGCCCAGCTCCAAGCCACAGTGTGAAAGTGACCCCTGTGATCAGTGTCTTTGTTTCAACAAACCTGTCAGAGTGTCAGAGTGTCAGAGCAACAGAACAGAGACAGACCTTTACAGCTACCAGGCCTACATTAAACAAACATGCTGCAGCTTGCATTGTCTATACCATAAAATGTGAAGTTAAGACTGGTAAGCCAAGCCAGTAAGGGTTATTCCAAACAGATACAGTGCCTTCAGAAATTATTCACACCCCTTGACTTTTTTCACACTTTGTTACGTTACAGCCTGAATTTAAAATAAATTAAATAGAGATTGTTTTGTCACTCGCCTACACACAATACCCCATAATGTCAAAGTGGAATTATGTTAGAAATGTTTACAAATTAATTAAAAATGAAAAGCTAAAATGTTGTGGCAAGCGTAAATAAGTTCAGGAATAGAAATGTGCTTAACAAGTCACATAATATGTTGCATGGTGTCACGATCGTTTATGGAAGATACGGACCAAGGCGCAGCGTGATAAGCGTACATTTTATTCAGTACTTAACTCACGACAAAAAACAACAAACAAACGATACGTGAAGTCCTAGGTTACACAAAACAAACCTTAACGGAACAAGATCCCACACCGACTAGTGCCAAACAGGCTGCCTAAGTATGGTCCCCAATCAGAGACAACGAGATACAGCTGCCTCTGATTGGGAACCACCCTGGCCAACATAGATCTAAACGATCTAGCACATCAACATAGAAAATATAACATAGAAACTCCACACCCTGGCTCAACATTTAAGAGTCCCCAGAGCCAGGGCGTGACAGTACCCCCCCCCCAAAGGCGCGGACTGCGAACGCGCCACACAAACACAACAGGGTAGGGGCCGGGTGGGCATTCCGCCTCGGAGGTGGATCCGGCTCCGGGCGTGACCACCACTTTCTCTCCACCTCCCCTTTGCGCCCCTGGTCTGGTCTGGCACCGCTGACTGGAGCTGGACCCGACGACGGTGGATCGATCTGTACAGGCTCCGGACTGGAGCCGCTGGCCGGAGCTGGACTGGGCACCGGTGGAGCGGATTGCTCTGGCTCCGGAGTGGATCCGCTGACAGGAGTTGGACCGGACCCCGGTGGAGCGGATTGCTCTGGCTCCGGAGTGGAGCAGCTGACCGGTGCCGGACCAGGCACCGGTGGAACAGGCACGGGCCGTGCCGGACTGGACACACGCACCACTGGCTTGGTGCGGGGAGCAGGAGCGGGCCGGACCGGGCTGACGACGCGCACCACTGGCTTGGTGCGGGGAGCAGGAACGGGCCGGACCGGGCTGACGACGCGCACCACTGGCTTGGTGCGGGGAGCAGGAACGGGCCGGACCGGGCTGACGACGCGCACCACTGGCTTGGTGCGGGGAGCAGGAACAGGCTGGACCGGGCTGGCGACGCGCACCACTGGCTTGGCGCGAGGGACAGGAACAGGCCGGACCGGGCTGGCAACGCGCACCACTGGCTTGGTGCGAGGGACAGGAACAGGCCGGGCTTGACTGGGAACACGCACCACTGGCTTGGTACGGGGAGCAGGAACAGGCCGGACCGGGCTGGCGACGCGCAACACTGGCTTGGTGCAAGGGGCAGGAACAGGCTGGACCGGGCTGGCGACGCGCACCACTAGCTTGGTGCGAGGGACAGGAACAGGCCGGGCTGGACTGGGAACACGCACAACTGGCTTGGTGCGGGGAGCAGGAACAGGCCGGGCTGGACTGGGAACACGCACCACTGGCTTGGTGCGGGGTGCCGGAACGGGCCGGGCCGGACTGTGGAGGCGGACTGGAGGTCTGGAGCGAAGAGCTGACACAACCCGTCCTGGCTGAATGCCTACTTCCACACAATACGTGGAGGCATCAGCACAGGACGTACGGGGCTGTGCACTCGTACTGGCGCTACAGCACGTGGCACTGGCGCAGGATATACGGGACCGAGGAGGCGTACTGGAGACCACGAGCGTTGAGCCGGCACACCCCGTCCTGGCTGAATGCCCATCTTTGCACGACACGTGCGTGATGCTAGCACAGGACGTACAGGACTGTGCCGGAACACTCGCGGCACAGTACGTGGCTCCGCATAACACGGAGCCTGCCCAGTCACACGCTTCCTAGCCTGAGTACGGGGAGTTGGCTCTGCTCTAACCCTAGGCGCTGCCAACCACCCTTTTAGCCCCCCCCAAAAAAAATTCTTGGGGCTGTCTCTCGGGCTTCCTCCTCGGCCGGTACCCTCTGCGTTGCCGCTGCTCCTCTCTATAGCGTGCCTCCACAGTCTCCTCCCAAGGACGGCGATCCATTCCGGCCTGAATCTCCTCCCAAGTCCAGGATCCCTTCCCGTCCAGGATCTCCTCCCAGGTCCAGGCTGTCTGTTCCTGGACACGCTGCTTGGTCCTCTTTTGGTGGGATCTTCTGTCACGGTCGTTTACTGATGAGACGGACCAAGGCGCAGCGTGATAAGCGTACATTTTATTAAGTATTTAACACGACAAAAAACAACAAACAAACGATACGTGAAGTCCTAGGTTACACAAAACAAACCTTAACGGAACAGGATCCCACCCCGACTAGTGCCAAACAGGCTGCCTAAGTATGGTCCCCAATCAGAGACAACGAGATACAGCTGCTTCTGATTGGGAACCACCCTGGCCAACATAGATCTAAACGATCTAGCACATCAACATAGAAAATATAACATAGAAACTCCACACCCTGGCTCAACATTTAAGAGTCCCCAGAGCCAGGGCGTGACACATGGACTCACTCTGTGTGCAATAATAGTGTTTAACATGATTTTTGAATGACCTCATCGCTGTACCCCACACATACAATTATCTGTAAGGTCCCTTAGTCGAACAGTGAATTTCAAACACAGATTCTACCACAAAGACCAGGGAGATTTTTTTTTTAAAGCAGACATTGAATATTCCTTTGAGCATGGTGAAGTTATTAATTACACTTTAAAAGGTGTACAGTGCCTTGCAAAAGTATTCATCCCCCTTGCCGTTTTTCCTATTTTCTTGCATTACAAACTGTAATTTAAATTGATTTTTTTTTGGATTTCATGTAACGGACATACACAAAATAGTCCAAATTGGTGAAGTGAAATGAAAAAAATAACTTGTTTCAAAAGATTCTAAAAAATAAATAACGCAAAAGTGGTGCATGCATATGTATTCACCCCCTTTGCTATGAAGCCCCTAAATAAGATCTGGTGCAACCAATTACCTTCAGAAGTGACATAATTAGTTAAAATAAAGTCCACCTGTGTGCAATCTAAGTGTCACATGATCTCAGTATATATACACCTGTTCTAAATGGCCCCAGAGTCTGCAACACCACTAAGCAAGGGGCACCACCAAGCAAGCGGCACCATGAAGACCAAGGACCTCTCCAAACAGGTCAGGGACAAAGTTGTGGAGAAGTACAGATCAGGGTTGGGTTATAAAAACATATTCAAAACTTTGAACATCCCACGGAGCACCATTAAATCCATTATTAACAAATGGAAAGAATATGGCACCACAACCAACCTGCCAAGAGAGGGCCGCCCACCAAAACTCATGGACCAGGCAAGGATGGCATTAATCAGAGAGGCACAAAGAGACCAAAGATAACCCTGAAGGAGCTGCAAAGCTCCACAGTGGAGATTGGAGTACCTGTCCATAGGACCACTTTAAGCCGTACACACGCGTTTGGTGTTCGCCAAAAGGCATGTGGGATACTCCCCAAACATATGGAAGAAGGTACTCTGGTCAGATGAGACTAAAATCGAGCTTTTTGGCCATCAAGGAAAACACTATGTCTGGCGCAAACCCAACACCTCTCATCACCCCGAGAACACCATCCCCACAGTGAAGCATGGTGGTGGCAGTATCATGCTGTCGGGATGTTTTTCATCGGCAGGGACTGGGAAACTGGTCAGAATTGAAGGAATGATGGATGGCGCTAAATACAGGGAAATTCTTGAGGGAAACCTGTTTCAGTCTCCCAGAGATTTGAGACTGGGACGGAGGTTCACCTTCCAGCAGGACAATGACCCTAACCATACTGCTAAAGCAACACTCAAGTGGTTTAAGGGGAAACATTTAAATGTCTTGGAATGGCCTAGTCAAAGCCCAGACCTCAATCCAATTGAGAATCTGTGGTATGACTTAAAGATTGCTGTACACCAGCGGAACTGTCACGGATTCAGCCGAGGAGCTCCTCCTCCTTGCTCGGGCAGGCTTCGGCGTTCGTCGTCCCCGGAGTACTAGCTGCTACTGATCTATGTTTCGGTTTTTGTCTTGTTTGGTCTTTATTGTTTACACCTGTTTCCTATTATGTTGCATTGTATTCCCTTTAAATACCCCTGTCTCTCATAGTTTATTGTGTGTGATTGTTTTTCGTGAGGTCGGCAAGCTGTTGTGTGCTAGTATTGTTCCTCCCTGTTAGGAGGTATTTTGGTTTTGTACTTTCTATACTGTGTTCAGTAAAGTACGTCTGCCAGTAGCTCGGTGTCCTGCGCTTGACTTCGTTACCGCATACACGTCAGCCTGACAGAATCACACACCACACATGGAGTCAGCAGGAGCGGCGGTGCCAGCTGGATCAATGGAGGAATGCGTCGAACAACAAGCGGCCATGATCCAGGCTCTCGGCACCGCCATGGAACGGGTGGTGAGCACTATGGAGCGATGGGAAAGAGGGGTCTGCCTACACCTCCTCTGACGATACCACCACCATCGGCGATGCCCATCGCTTCACCTCCGGGGTCCAGTGGGATTCGGCTCTCGCTCCCGAGGGCTTATGATGGCACAGCTGCCGGGTGTCAGGGTTTCCTGCTCCAGGTTGAACTCTACCTGGCAACCATCCACCCGGTGCCCTCGGGATACGAGAGCGTGCCCGCCCTCATCTCCTGTCTGTCCGTCAAGGCGCTGGAGTGGGCCAACGCCGAGTGGGGGGGAATAGACGCCGCTACTGTCAACTATGCGGAGTTCACCCGCTGCTTCAGGGCAGTATTCAATCATCCACCAGACGGTAAAGCGGCAGGTGAGCGTCTATTCCACCTCAGACAGGGGAGGAGGAGCGCACAGGAGTTCGCACTGGACTTTCGGACACTGGCTGCCAACGCGGGATGGAATGAGAGGGCCCTCATCGACCACTACAGATGTAGCCTGAGGGAAGACGTGCGTCGGGAATTGGCCTGCAGGGACACCAACCTCAGCTTCGATCAACTGGTGGACATGTCAATTCGCCTGGATACCCTGTTGGCTACTCGCGGACGTCTGGATTCAGGGCCGTCCATTCCATCCCCCAGCACTTACGAGCCGACCCCTATGGAGCTCGGAGGTGCTGGAGCTAGGGAGACCAGGAGAGAGACCAGGAGAGAGGCCGTCCCCTGCACCAACTGTGGCCGCAGAGGACACACTGCTGGTCGGTGCTGGGGAGGGTCTCCTAGGAATCGAGGCAGTAGGCAGCGCACTGATGAGTCATTCCAGGTGAGTAGGCACCCAACTCACCCAGAGCTCTCTGTTGCGCATATGTGTATTAAAGTGGTGTTTCCCGAGGTTTCTCCTCATTTTCAGCATAAGGCACTAGTAGATTCAGGCGCAGCTGGGAATTTTAGCGATCGCCAGTTTACCTATAAGTTAGGGATTCCTATTGTACCAGTTGATGTGCCCTTCCCCATCCATGCCCTAGATAGCCGCCCTTTGGGGTCAGGATTGATTAGGGAAGTCACAGCGCCTCTCAGGATGAAAACGCAGGAGGGTCATGAGGAGATAATTCGTTTGTATTTGATTGATTCTCCTGCGATTCCCGTGGTGTTGGGGCTTCCCTGGTTAACATCTCATGACCCCAACATTTCATGGCAACAGAGGGCTCTCAAGGGATGGTCTGATCAGTGTTTCGGGCGGTGTGTAGGTGTTTCCGTAGGGGCAACGATGGTGGAAAGTACGAACCAAGTTCCCACCATGCACATTCCACCTGAATATGCCGATTTGGCACTCGCCTTCTGTAAAAAGAAGGCGACTCAATTACCACCTCATCGACAGGGGGATTGTGCGATAGACCTCCAAGTAGGCGCTGCGCTTCCTTGTAGTCATGTGTATCCTCTGTCTCAGGAGGAGACGGCGGCTATGGAGACATATGTCACCGAATATCTGAGACAGGGATACATACGGCTATCCACTTCCCCTGCATCATCAAGTTTCTTTTTTGTGAAGAAGAAGGATGGGGGTTTACGCCCGTGTATTGATTACCGTGGTCTCGATCAGATCACAATCAAATACAGCTATCCTCTCCCTCTGATTGCTAGTATGACGGAGTCATTACACGGGGCGCGATTCTTCACAAAATTGGATCTCAGGAGCGCGTACAACCTGGTGCGCATTAGGGAAGGAGATGAGTGGAAGACAGCATTCAGTACCACCTCGGGTCACTATGAGTACCTCGTCATGCCATACGGTTTAATGAATGCTCCTTCAGTCTTCCAATCGTTTGTGAACGAGATTTTCCGGGACTTGCATGGACAGGGTGTAGTGGTGTATATTGATGACATTCTAATATACTCCGCTACGCGAGCCGAGCATGTGTCCCTGGTTCGATGGGTGCTTGGTAGACTGTTGGAGCATGACCTGTATGTGAAGGCGGAGAAATGTCTGTTCTTCCAGGAGTCCATCTCCTTCCTGGGACACCAATTGTCCGCGTCAGGGGTGGAGATGGAGATTGACCGCGTTTCTGCCGTGCGTAATTGGCAGACTCCCACCACGGTGAAGGAAGTGCAGCTGTTCCTTGGTTTTGCCAATTACTACTGGAGGTTTATCCGGGGCTTTGGACAGGTAGCAGCTCCCATTACCTCCCTGCTAAAGGGGGGTCCGGTGCGTCTGCAGTGGTCGGCTGAGGCGGACAGGGCTTTTAGACATCTGAAGGACCTGTTTACCTCGGCTCCGGTGCTGGCACATCCGGATCCCTCTTTGGCGTTCCAAGTTGAAGTGGATGCGTCCGAGGCTGGGATCGGTGCTGTACTGTCTCAGCACTCGGGTACGCCACCAAAACTCTGCCCCTGTGCTTTATTTTCTAAGAAGCTCAGTCCGGCGGAGCGCAATTATGATGTGGGGGACAGGGAGCTGTTAGCTGTGGATCAAGCCCTGAAGGTGTGGAGGCATTGGCTTGAGGGGGCTAAACACCCTTTTCTCATTTTGACGGACCATCGTACATCCGGGCGGCGAGGAGGCTAAACCCTCACCAGGCAAGGTGGGCTATGTTTTTTACCCGATTTGTATTTAAGCTCACCTATAGACCAGGGTCACAGAACGCTAAGGCAGACGCCCTGTCCCGACTATATGATACAGAGGAGAGGTCCATTGAGCCCACTCCCATACTTCCGGAATCTTGTCTGGTGGCACCGGTGGTGTGGGAGGTTGATGCGGACATCGAGCGGGCGTTACGTACCGATCCTACTCCCCCACAGTGTCCAGAGGGTCGGAAGTACGTGCCGCTCGAGGTTCGTGATCGATTTATATATTGGGCTCACATGTCACCCTCCTCTGGTCATCCTGGTATTGGTCGGACAGTGCACTGCCTTAGTGGGAAGTACTGGTGGCCCACTTTAGCTAAGAACGTGAGGGTTTATGTTTCCTCCTGCTCGGTGTGCGCCCAGTGTAAGGCGCCTAGACACCTGCCCAGAGGGAAGTTACAACCCCTACCCGTTCCACAACGGCCGTGCTCTCACCTATCGGTGGATTTTTGTCACGGACCTTCCCCCCTCCTAGGGGAACACGACGATCTTGGTCATTGTGGATCGGTTTTCGAAGGCCTGCCGTCTCATTCCTATGCCAGGTCTCCCTACAGCCCTACAAACTGCTGACACCCTGTTTACACACGTCTTCCGGCACTACGGGGTACCTGAGGATATAGTGTCTGATCGGGGTCCCCAGTTCACCTCTAGAGTCTGGAGGGCGTTTATGGAACGTCTGGGGGTCTCGATTAGCCTTACCTCAGGTTTTCACCCCGAGTGTAATGGGCAGGTTGAGAGAGTGAACCAAGATGTGGGTAGGTTTCTGAGGTCCTATTGCCAGGACCGGCAGGGGGAGTGGTCGGGATATATCCCCTGGGCAGAAATAGCCCAAAACTCACTCCGCCACTCCTCCACTAACCTTACGCCTTTTCAGTGTGTGCTAGGTTATCAGCCGGTCCTGGCACCTTGGCATCAGAGCCAGATCGAAGGCCCTGCGGTGGACGAGTGGTTTCGGCGCTCAGAAGAAACCTGGAACGCTGCGCATGTCCATCTGCAACGGGCTGTCAGGCAGCAAAAGGCGAGTGCCGATCGTCACCGCAGTGAGGCTCCGGTGTATGCACCGGGAGATCGGGTCTGGCTCTCGACCCGAAACCTGCCCCTTCGCCTGCCCTGCCGGAAGCTGGGTCGGCGGTTTGTGGGGCCATTTAAAGTCCTGAGGAGATTGAACGAGGTATGTTATAGGTTACAACTGCCCATTAATTACCGCATTAACCCCTCGTTCCATGTGTCTCTCCTCAGGCCGGTAGTAGCTGGTCCACTCCAGGAGAGTGAGGTACAAGAGGTTCCTCCACCCCCACTGGACATCGAGGGGGCTCCGGCGTACTCAGTCCGTTCCATCTTGGATTCGAGGCGTCGGATGGGGGGCCTGCAGTATCTCGTGGAGTGGGAGGGGTACGGTCCGGAGGAACGGTGCTGGGTCCCTAGGAGGGACGTCCTAGATCCCTCCATGTTGAGGGATTTCCACCGGAGTCATCCGACTCGCCCTGCTCCGCGTCCTCCTGGCTGTCCCCGAGGCCGGGGTCGGCGCACGGCTGGAGCCGCGCGTCAAGGGGGGGGGGGTACTGTCACGGATTTAGCCGAGACTGCTCCTCCTCCTTGCTCGGGCAGGCTTCGGCGTTCGTCGTCCCCGGAGTACTAGCTGCTACCGATCTATGTTTCGGTGTTTGTCTTGTTTGGTCTTTATTGTTTACACCTGTTTCCTATTATATTGCATTGTATTCCCTTTAAATACCCCTGTCTCTCATAGTTTATTGTGTGTGATTGTTTTTTGTGAGGTCGGCAAGCTGTTGTGTGCTAGTATTGTTCCTCCCTGTTAGGAGGTATTTTGGTTTTATACTTTCTATAGTGTGTTCAGTAAAGTACGTCTGCCAGTAGCTCGGTGTCCTGCGCTTGACTTCGTTACCGCATACACGTCAGCCTGACAGGAACCCATCCAACTTGAAGGAGCTGGAGCAGTTCTGCCTTGAAGAATGGGCAAAAATCCCAGTGGCTAGATGTGCCAAGCTTATGGAGACATACCCCAAGAGACTTGCAGCTGTAATTGCTGCAAAAGGCGGCTCTACAAGTATTGACTTTGGGGGGGTGAATAGTTATGCACGCTCAAGTTTTCAGTTTTTTTGTCTTATTTCTTGTTTGTTTCACAAAAAATACTATTTTGCATCTTCAAAGTGGTAGGCATGTTGTGTAAATCAAATGATACACTTCTCCCAAAAATCCATTTTAATTCCAGGTTGTAAGGCAAGGGGGTGAATACTTTGCAAGCCACTGAATAATATTAGAATAGTAGTGAAGACATCAAAACTATGAAATAACACATATGGAATCATGTAGTAACCAAAAAAGTATTAAACAAATTATAAAACAAAGCTATTCTTTAAATAGCCACCCTTTATTTTGATGACAGCTTTGCACACTCTTGCTATTCTCTCAACCAGCTTCACCTGGAATGCTTTTCTAACAGTCTTGAAGGAGTTCCCACATATGCTGAGCACTTGTTGGCTGCTTTTCCTTCACTCTGCGGTCCGACTCATCCCAAACCATCTCAATTGGGTTGAGGTCGGGGGATTCTGGAGGTCATCTGATGCAGCACTCCATCACTCTCCTTATTGGTCAAATAGCCATTACACAACCTGGAAGTGTGTTGGGTCATTGTCCTGTTGAAAAACAAATGATAGTCCCACTAAGCCCAAACCAGATGGGATGGCGTATTGCTGCAGAATGCTGTGGTAGCCATGCTAGTTAAGTGTGCCTTGAATTCTAAATAAATCACAGACAGTGTCACCAGCAAAGCACCCCCAAACCATAACACCTCCTCCTTCATGCTTTATGGTGGGAAATACACATGCGGAGATCATCCGTTCACCCACACCACGTCTCACAAAGACACGGCTGTTGAAACCAAAAATCTCCAATTTGGACTCAAGACACATTTCCACTGGTCTAATGTCCATTGCTCGTGTTTCTTGGCCCAAGCAAGTCTCTTCTTCTTATTGGTGTCCTTTAATAGTGGTTTCTTTGCAGCAATTCGACCATGGCCTGATTCACACAGTCTCCTCTGAACAGTTGATGTTAAGATGTGTCTGTTACTTGAACTCTGTGAAGCATTTATTTGGGCTGCAATTTCTGAGGCTGGTAACTCTAATGAACTTATCCTCTGCAGCAGAGGTAACTCTGGGTTTTCCTTTCCTGTGGTGATCTTCATGAGAGCCAGTTTCATCATAGCGCTTGATGGTTTTTGCGACTGCACTTGAAGAAAATTTCATAGTTCTTGAAATGTTCCGTATTGACTGACGTCTTAAAGTAATGATGGACTGTCATTTCTCTTTACTTATTTGAGCTGTTCTTGCCATAATGTGGACTTGGTCTTTTACCAAATAGGGCTTCCTTCTGTATACACCCCCCCACCTTGTCAGAGCAGCACAACTGATTGGCTCAAATGCATTAAGATTTATTCCTGATTATTATTTGACCATGCTTGTCACTTATGAACATTTTTGAACATCTTGGCATGGTTCTGTTATAATCTTCACCCGGCACAGCCAGAAGAGGACTGGCCACCCCTCATATCCTGGTTCCTCTCTAGGTTTCTTCCTAGGTTTTCGCCTTTCTAGGGAGTTTTTCCTAGCCACCGTGCTTCTACACCTGCATTACTAGCTGTTTGGGGTTTTAGGCTGGGTTTCTGTACAGCACTTCGAGATATTAGCTGATGTAAGAAGGGCTATATAAAATAAAATTGATTGAAAAATTGATTGATTAAGAAGGAAAGAAATTCCACAAATTAACTTTTAACAAGGCACACCTATTAATTGAAATGCATTCCAGGTGACTAACTCATGAAGCTGGTTGAGAGAATACCAAGAGTGTGCAAAGTTGTCATCAAGGCAAAGGGTGGCTATTTGAAGAATTTCAAATATAAAATATATTTTTATTTGTTTAACACTTTTATGGTTACTACATGATTCCATATGTGTTTTTGTCACGAGTTGCTAAGCCAGAACCCAGAAGCAGACCAGGACAAGGTAAGTTGAAACGAAGGTGAGTGTTTATTTACAAGTTCAAGAGTGATGCTGAATAATCCAGGGAACAGAGCGGGCGGCGTTGATTAGTTGTTGGGGGTGCAGTGGTTGATCCCATCCTGGGTCGGCAGCCGCCGACCACCAGGCAGAGGTTGGATGAAGGTTCCGGACGGGTGACTGCAGATGGAACAAAACGGGGGTAAGTAAGCAACAAACCAACAAGGTGCAAAAACAACAAAACTAACGCTAGGCTCTAAGACTGATACTCTGGTAAACCTACTGTTCATGGCTAACGATCCGGCAGGGAATGGATGTTAGGCCAGAGCCTAAGAAGGGTGATGATCAGGACCAGGTGTGCAGATTGCTGATGGGATGCAGGTGCGGAAATCAAGAGAGCTCCCCGGAGCGTTCCAGAACCCTCGGGAAACTGGAGATCACGAACATAACAACTAGTCCACAGACAGGACCCGACTCAGACTGCCGGGATCGTTACAGTACCCCCCCTCCGACTGAACGCCACCGGGCGGACTCCCGGAGCGCCAGGATGGAGGCGGTAGAAGTCACTGATGAGGTCAGCATCTAGGACCTGTCGCCGCGGAATCCAACTCCTCTCTTCAGGACCATACCCCTCCCAGTCCACGAGATACTGGAAACCCCGGCCCCGCCGTCTGGAATCCATGATGCGACGCACCGTGTAGGCAGGACCACCTCCGATCATCCGAGGAGGAGGAGGAGGAGGCGGAGGAGGCAACAGAGGACTGAGGAAAACAGGCTTGAGGCAGGAGACATGAAAGGTGGGATGGACTCTGAGCGTCCTCGGGAGTTTGAGTCGAACTGCCACCGGATTGATCACCTTCTCCACCACAAACGGACCAATGAACTTCGGTAACAACTTCCTAGACTCAGTCCGTAAAGGAAGATCCCGTGTGGCCAACCAGACCCTATCTCCGATGGTGTAGGTGGGAGCGGGGATCCGGCGACGATTCGCCTGGAGCTGATACCGGTCCGAAACTCTAAGGAGTGCTTTTCTGGCCCGATGCCAGGTCCGGTGGCAACGACGAATATGGACCTGAACAGAAGGCACTGAGAGCTCCTTCTCCTGAGAAGGGAACAAGGGAGGTTGGTAGCCATACAGGCACTGGAAGGGAGACATCCCAGTGGCAGATGTAGGGAGAGTATTGTGGGCATACTCAACCCAAGGCAACTGAGAGACCCAGGAGGTGGGGTTGGAAGAGGCCAGGCAGCGTAGCGTGGATTCCATCTTCTGGTTGGCTCTCTCCGCCTGACCATTAGATTGGGGGTGAAAACCAGATGTGAGACTGACTGTAGCTCCAATGGCCAAACAGAAGGACTTCCAGACAGCAGAGGTAAACTGAGGGCCACGGTCGGAACGATATCACTGGGCAACCCGTGGACCCTGAAAACCTCCCCTAACCAGGATCTCGGACGTCTCCGAGGCAGAGGGAAGCTTGGCAATAGGCACAAAGTGGGCGAACTTGCTGAATCTGTCCACGATAGTCAGAACGACCGTGTTCCCCTCAGAAGCGGGCAACCCAGTGACAAAGTCCAGGGCCAGATGCGACCATGGTCGCCGGGGAATAGGAAGGGGGTGAAGTAGTCCAGAGCTGGGCCGATTGGTACTCTTATTCTGCGCACACACTGGACAGGCAGCAACATAACCCCCGAGTATCCTCGGCCATGGCAGGCCACCAAAAACGTCTGCGAAGAAACGCCATTGTCCGAGCCACGCCAGGGTGACAAGCCATCTTGCTGGCGTGGGACCATTTGAGGACAGCAGGACGAACCGACTCAGGCACAAACAACCGACCGGGTGGACCGTTACCGGGACCGGGCTGAGTCCGAAGGGCCGCCAGCACCTCCTCCTCAATCTTCCACATAACTGCTCCCACGACGCAGTTCCGGGGGAGAATTGTCTCGGTCTTGGACCCACTCTCCTCCGTCTTGGAGAACATCCGGGACAAGGCGTCCGCCTTGCCGTTCTTAGATCCAGGTCGGAACGTCAGGGGAAAACTTGAATCGTCCGAAAAACAACGCCCACCTGGCCTGACGGGAGTTGAGACGTTTAGCCGATTGCACGTAAGCAAGATTCTTGTGGTCAGTCCAGACAATAAACGGTTGCTCCGCCCCCTCCAACCAGTGGCGCCACTCCTCCAAGGCAAGTTTCACCGCGAGAAGCTCCCGGTTACCCACATCGTAATTCCTCTCCGCAGGCGAAAGGCGACGAGAGTAGTAGGCGCAGGGATGGAGTTTACTGTCCGTGGAGCATCGCTGCGACAGGATGGCGCCAACTCCCACATCAGACGCGTCCCACTTCAACGACGAACTGACGGGCCGTGTCCGGTTGAGAGAGAATCGGTGCGTTGGTGAATCGCCTCTTCAAATCCAGAAACGCTTCGATCCGCCTCCGGATTCCACTTGAAGGTCCTGATACCGGAAGTCAAGGCAGTTAACGGAGCGGCCACACGGCTGTAATCCCGGATGAATCTGCGGTAGAAATTCGCAAACCCCAAAAATCTCTGGAGCTGCAATCTCGTACCGGGCTGGGCCCATTCCAGAACCGCTCTAACCTTCTCCTGGTCCATCCTAATCTCTCCCCTGGAGATGATGTACCCGAGAAAGGATGTCGTGTGGGCGTGAAACTCGCACTTCTCGGCCTTCACGAACAGGCGATTCTCCAACAATCGCTGCAGAACCTGCCGGACATGCTGGACGTGGTCGGAAGGTTCCTTCGAGAAGATCAGAATGTCATCCAGGTAAACAAACACAAAGAGACCGATCATATCTCTCAGGACGTCGTTCACCATACTCTGGAATACCGCTGGAGCATTGGTCAGTCCAAACGGCATCACCTGATACTCGAAGTGACCCATCGGTGTATTGAAACCCGTCAACCACTCGTCCCCCTCTCTGATCCGGACCATGTGATACGCATTGCGTAGGTCTAGCTTGGTGAACACCGTAGCACCCTGTAAGGAGTCGAAGGCAGAACTCATCAAGGGCAGGGGATACTTGTTCTTGACCGTGATGTCATTCAACCCCCGATAATCAATACACGGTCGAAGAGAGCCATCCTTCTTACCCACAAAGAAGAATCCTGCCCCCAGGGGTGATGACGAGGACGAACGAGACCAGCAGCTAGGGACTCCTTGATGTAGGTCTCCAAAGCCTCACGTTCAGGTCGGGAGATACTGTATAACCTTCCCTTGGGGTAGACAGCTCCAGGGAACAGGTTGATGGCACAATCATATGGTCGGTGGGGAGGGAGTGACAGAGCCTTCTGCTTACTGAAAACTTCCCCCAAATCGTGATATGTCTCGGGAACCAGGGACAAATCTGGGGGTTTAGCCTCAATCACCTGACTGGGAACCGAATGGGGCAGGCAGTCTTGAGACAGTTAGCATGACAATCAAGGCTCCAACTCGTTACCTTGCCCGTCACCCAATCGAACGTGGGATTGTGTTCCTTCAGCCAGGGGTATCCAAGGACCAGAGGAACATGGGAAGACGGCAGAATGAAGAATGAAATCATCTCAGAATGATTCCCCGACAACCGCATCTTAACCGGTTCAGTCCTCATCGTGATACGTGCCAGACTACTGCCGTCCAGAGTGGTAGCTTCAATGGCTTCCGGCAATTGCTCCTTGGAAAGCCCCCAGCTGTTCCACCAACTCGGCATCTAGAAAGCTTCCATCGGCACCTGAATCGATAAAAGCGTTAATCGCTAAGCTCTGATTCCTGTTCATAAGGGTAGCCGGGAAACGGGGTCTGACAGAGGTATTGAGAGGTCGAAACTGGCTCGCTAAAAGTCCTCCCAACTTTAGCGAGCCGCGCAGTTTGACGACCCAACTGGAACCTGAGAAGCTGATCGGTTGGACGGAACCCATTGCTTCTCCCTCCTTCGCTCTCGGACTCGATTATCCACCCGAATAGACAAGGCTACCAAGCTGTCCAGGTCACTAGGCTCCGGGTAGGAGATCAACTCATCCTTGAGCTGCTCCGACAGACCCCTGGTAAAAGGCCGCTTGCAGAGCCTCCTCATTCCACCCACTCTCCACAGCCAACGTCTTGAACTCGATCACGAAGTCGGCCACGCTGCGAGTTCCTTGGCGAAGCGAAAACAGGCGCCTAGCTGCGTCCCTCCCTCGGACGGAATGGTCGAAGAGCTTCCTCATCTCGGCCGTGAACCCCTGGTATGAAGCCATGCAGGGATCCTGTCGTTCCCAAACGGCTGAAGCCCACTCAGCGCTCGACCACGCAGCAACTCAATCATAAAGGCTATCCTAGCCTTGTCTGTGGCATAAGAGTAGGGCTGTAGATCGAACACTAATCCACACTGCATAAGGAAGGAACGGCATCTTCCCAGCTCCCCCTCATATTTATCCGGCGTCGGAACCTTGGGCTCACGGAAGGACACAGCTTCAGAAGCGGCAGGCGAGATGGGTGAAACCGGTAGTGGATCTTCCACCGGACACTTGCGTTGGTTCTGGACCTCCGTCAGACCGGTAGAAAGGTTCCGAACTGACAACGCGATCTCCTGTAGTACCGTGCTATGATGGCCCAACATCTTCTCCTGCTGGGTAATGGCATGGCGAACAGAGTCCAGGTCCGCTGGGTTCATTACTGGCCGGATCGTTCTGTCACGAGTTGCTAAGCCAGAACCCGAAGCAGACCAGGACAAGGTAAGTTGAAACGAAGGTGAGTGTTTATTTACAAGTTCAAGAGTGATGCTGAATAATCCAGGGAACAGAGCGGGCGGCGTTGATTAGTTGTTGGGGGTGCAGTGGTTGATCCCATCCTGGTCGGCAGCCGCCGACCACCAGGCAGAGGTTGGATGAAGGTTCCGGACGGGTGACTGCAGATGGAACAAAACGGGGGTAAGTAAGCAACAAACCAACAAGGTGCAAAAACAACAAAACTAACGCTAGGCTCTAAGACTGATACTCTGGTAAACCTACTGTTCATGGCTAACGATCCGGCAGGGAATGGATGTTAGGCCAGAGCCTAAGAAGGGTGATGATCAGGACCAGGTGTGCAGATTGCTGATGGGATGCAGGTGCGGAAATCAAGAGAGCTCCCCGGAGCGTTCCAGAACCCTCGGGAAACTGGAGATCACGAACATAACAACTAGTCCACAGACAGGACCCGACTCAGACTGCCGGGATCGTTACAGTTTTGATGTCTTCACTATTATTATTATTATAATTATAATTTATTTTAATTTTTAAGGGGGCGGGGGGTAGATCAGCTTTAATATTGCAGATAGATTGTAACTTCCATCAATGTAATTGTCTGCATCACTTCCAATCCCCCATGTTTTTTTTCCTCGCAAATATATACACTACCATACATAAGTTTGGGGTCACTTAGAAATGTCCTTGTTTTCTTAAGAAAATCAATTTTTTTGTCCATTAAAATAACATCAAATTTATCAGAAATACTGTGTAGACATTGTTAATGTTGTAAATGGCTATTGTAGCTGGACATTTCTGATTTATTATGGAATATCTACATAGGCATACAGAGGCCCATTATCAGCAACCATCAGTCCTGTGTTCAAATGGCACGTTGTGTTTGCTAATCCAAGTTTATCATTTTAAAAAGGCTAATTGATCATTAGAAAACCCTTTTGCAATTATGTTAGCACAGCTGAAAACTGTTGTGCTGATTAAAGAAGCAATACATTTGGCATTCTTGAGACTAGTTGAGTATCTGGAGCATCAGCAATTGTGGGTTCGATTACAGGCTCAAAATGGCCAGAAACAAAGAACTTTCTGGATTCAAAAATCCAGAAAATCACATTGTATGATTTTTAAGTAATTCATTTGCATTTTATTGCATGACATAAGTATTTGATCACCTACCAACCAGTAAGAATTCCGGCTCTCACAGACCTGTTAGTTTTTCTTTAAGAAGCCCTCCTGTTCTCCAATCATTACCTGTATTAACTGCACCTGTTTGAACTCGTTACCTGTATAAAAGACACCTGTCCACACACTCAATCAAACAGACTCCAACCTCTCCACAATGGCCAAGACCAGAGAGCTGTGTAAGGACATCAGGGATACAATTGTAGACCTGCACAAGGCTGGGACAATAGGCAAGCAGCTTGGTGAGAAGGCAACAACTGTTGCCGCAATTATTAGAAAATGGAAGAAGTTCAAGATGACGGTCAATCACCCTCGGTCTGGGGCTCCATGCAAGATCTCACCTCGTGGGGCATCAATGATCATGAGGAAGGTGAGGGATCAGCCCAGAACTACACGGCAGGACCTGGTCAATGACCTGAAGAGAGCTGGGACCACAGTCTCAAAGAAAACCATTAGTAACACACTACGCCGTCATGGATTAAAATCCTGCAGTGCACGCAAGGTCCCCCTGCTCAAGCCAGCGCATTTCCAGGCCCGTCTGAAGTTTGCCAATGACCATCTGGATGATCCAGAGGAGGAATGGGAGAAGGTCATGTGGTCTGATGAAACAAAAATAGAGCTTTTTGGTCTAAACTCCACTCGCCGTGTTTGGAGGAAGAAGAAGGATGAGTACAACCCCAAGAACACCATCCCAACCATGAAGCATGGAGGTGGAAACATCATTCTTTGGGGATGCTTTTCTGCAAAGGGGACATGACGACTGCACCGTATTGAGGGGAGGATGGATGGGGCCATGTATCGCGAGATCTTGGCCAACAACCTCCTTCCCTCAGTAAGAGCATTGAAGATGGGTCGTGGCTGGGTCTTCCAGCATGACAATGACCCGAAACACACAGCCAGGGCAACTAAGGAGTGGCTCCGTAAGAAGCATCTCAAGGTCCTGGAGTGGCCTAGCCAGTCTCCAGACCTGAACCCAATAGAAAATCTTTGGAGGGAGCTGAAAGTCCGTATTGCCCAGCGACAGCCCCGAAACCTGAAGGATCTGGAGAAGGTCTGTATGGAGGAGTGGGCCAAAATCCCTGCTGCAGTGTGTGCAAACCTGGTCAAGACCTACAGGAAACGTATGATCTCTGTAATTGCAAACAAAGGTTTCTGTACCAAATATTAAGTTCTGCTTTTCTGATGTATCAAATACTTATGTCATGCAATAAAATGCAAATTAATTACTTAAAAATCATACAATGTGATTTTCTGGATTTTTGTTTTAGATTCCGTCTCTTACAGTTGAAGTGTACCTATGATAAAAATTACAGACATCTACATGCTTTGTAAGTAGGAAAACCTGCAAAATCGGCAGTGTATCAAATACTTGTTCTCCCCAATGTGTATATATATATATATATATATATATACACACACACACATATACATACATATAAATACATACACATACATATACACATACATACATATAAATACATATACACATACATACATATAAATACATACATATATATACATATCCTAAAAAAATATTTATTTCCCCTTCCCTGATTGGAGTAAACTGGTGAACAACAACGCTTAGGCCTCTACTTCCAGCTTATACATACTATATACATTTTATGGACACAGTCAATTTTACTTTAATTCAATTTTGTTTGTTTTTACTCCTGAACTTCCTCTACCCTCAACCTCTCCGATCATTTTCATGATGTCCATCAGGTTTGCTTCTATATGCCATATCGCTCCAACTGTGCTCTTTCACAAAAGCTCTCAACCTATAACCTATATCCTTATTATGGACACAGTATGCCCTACATTAGTTATCTTGCTGTTATTAGTTGTTTTTGTTAGTTGTTATTAGTCCCATCCTTCAGCACCATTCAACACATCCCATCTATCTCTTAACACCATCCATATTAGATTTCTATTTGCCATATATTTTTCAACTGTACTGTGATGTTTCACAAAAGTTCTGAACCCTTCTATTCTCATTGTTTCTACAGATTGTAAATTGAAAATAAACATGATTGCTAAAAGTATTATTATATTATTGATCGATTGACTATGACTTTTCAGATCACCCAGTAGTGCTATCTGCAGGGTTAGCTCCAGGTAAATATTGCAATCCTTCAGCCATTCCTGGACCTGTGACCAAAAACAAGACACAAATGGACAGTACCTAAACAAATGATCTAATGATTCTGTATCTTCGCAGCAAAATCTGTAGAGCTGGAAAGATTGTATCCCCCATATAAATAACATTCTATTGGTAGCAAGAATTTTGTATAATAATTTAAATTGAAAACATCTAAATTTTGAATCCAGCGTCATTTTGCGGATCAGTGCATAAACACTATGCCATGGAATCGGTACGTCAGAAATCTCCTCCCAACTATTTTGCAATCTATATGGGATGGCTGTCAATCCTTTGGTCCTTAAATGAAACTGGTATACTTTTTTATTTATCACAATTTTCTTTAACCAATTATGTTCTTTAATGCAGGGCCGACAGACAACTTACTTACTTTTTCCCACTTCCACTTTCCTCTTCCATTTTTGCAGTAATGCTGCAATTATTTGGTTGCAATTATGGGTAGAGCAGCCATTTCCATATGTTTTTGTTAGCTGCATGTGCGACATAACTCCACCAGTCCTACCTATGATATCATTTACGAAGATTATACCTTTTCTTTTTTATTATTAAAAAAATACTGGCTTTTTATCAATTAGTATATTTGAGTTTAACCACAATATTTATTGCATTATTTGTTCTGTCCTTTCTGGAGGATTACATTGAAATTGCAACCAACTTTCTATGGCTTGTTTTAGAAAGAGTGATATTTGGGAGATTATTTCCTTTTCAAATAACTGAAAGTGAGAGGTCGTAATCTGAATAAAAGGAAAATGGCCATTCTTGAACATAGGGTGAGACAATCTTACGAATTTGCTAGAGAACCAGTTCGGATTTAAGTATAACTTTTATATGACTGAAGCTTTTAGTGATAGGTCTAATGCTTTAATATTTAATAATTTCTGTCCTCCGAATTCATATTCATTATATAAATAGGCCTGTTCAATTTTGTCTGGCTTGCTGTTCCAAATAAAATGGAATATTTTTTTCTCATATAATTTAAAAAACTGTTCGCTAGGCGTAGGCAAGACCATAAGCAAATAGGTAAACTGGGATAATACTAAAGAGTTAATCAGGGTAATTTTTCCACAAATTCCATGGTAGCAAGATCTTATCTATTTTTGCTAACTTTCTATTAACATTTATTGGAGTGAGATCATTTATTTCATTTGGGATATGTATTCCGAGTATATCCACATCACCATCAGACCATTTTATTGGTCTGATGGTCATGTAAAAATTTTACATTTTAGTGATCCAGCACGTAATATAGTACATTTATCACAATTTGGTTGTAATCCAGAGAGGTTAGAAAATGTATCTAGATCCTCTATGAGGCTGTGGAGGGATTCAAGTTGTGGATTTAAAAGAAAGCATGAATCATCAGCATACAATGACACCTCTGTTTTTAAGCCCTGGATTTCTAATCCCTTGATATTATTGTTGGATCTGATTTTAATAGCTAACATTTCGATGGCCATAATAAATAGATATGCCGATAGTGGGCAACCTTGTTTTACTCCTCTTGATAGTTTAAAACTTTTGGAGAAATAGCCATTGTTTACTATTTCACACCTAGGGTTACTATACAAGATTTTAACCCATTTTATAAGAGATTCTCCAAAATTGAAATGCTCCAGGCATTTATATATAAACTCCAGTCGTATATTATCAAATGCCTTTTCAAAGTCTGCTATGAATAGCAGGCCTGGTTTCCCAGATTTGTCATAGTGTTCTATTGTTTCAAGTACTTGCCTTATATTATCTCCAATGTATCGTCCATGTAAAAAACCTGTCTGATTAGAATGAATAATATCCGACAATACCTTTTTAATTCTATGCGCTAGACATTTTGCTAGAATCTTTGCATCACTGAAGTGTAAGGGGCCTCCATTTTTTTAAATGGACTGGATCTTTATTTTTCCCACTTGTATCCTATTTCAGTAATAATGAAATCAGACCTTCTTCTTGAGTGTCTGATAATCTACCTTTTACTTAGGAGTGGTTAAAACATGCTAATAACGGTCGTCTGAGTATATCAAAAAAGGTTTGGTATACCTCGACTGTTATGCCATCCAACCCTGGAGTTTTCCCTGACTTAAAGTCTTTAATTGCATCCAGAAGTTCCTCCTCTATCATTTCACCTTCACATGAGTCTTTCTGTATGACTGTTAATTTTACATTAACAATAGAAAACAAATCCCTACAATTAGCTTCAGTTAGAGGAGTTGGAGGGGACTGAAACTAAAACATATGCTTTGCTTCCTCCTTCAAAATATAATTTGGTGAATCATGGGTGATCGTCATTTCTAACCAGTTTCAGTAAATTATTTTTGTTAGCATTTCTATGTTGAAGATTAAAAATCGTTTGGCATCGGGTAAGCTTGGCTTTATACATAGCTTGGGCTTTGTCGAGTAAGGCTTAAACTATGTATTTAGATTGTAGTTAGGTATTGTAGGTAGTTATCGTGGGTTGTTGTATGTAATTATTGTAGGTTAGTATTGTATTCGTCTAAGCCCGGTGTAGCAACTCCTGAGTGGCGCAGTGGTCTAAGGCACTGCATCGCAGTGCTAACTGTGCCACTAGAGATCCTGGTTCGAATCCAGGCTCTGTCGCCGCAGGCCGCGACCGGGAGACTCATGGGCGGCGCACAATTGGCCCAGCGTCGTCCAGGGTAGGGGAGGGAATGGCCAGCAGGGATGTAGCTCAGTTGATAGAGCATGGCGTTTGCAACGCCAGGGTTGTGGGTTCGATTCCCACGGGGGGCCAGTATAAAAAAAATATGTATTCACTAACTGTAAGTCGCTCTGGTTAAGAGCGTCTGCTAAATGACTAAAATGTAATGTAAAATGTAGCACGAAGCTAGCTAGCTAACCCACCACCTGGACTAGCTGGCGAGTAGCTATTAGCAACGGTATAGTTGTTTCGTGCCTGTAATTACGCCAGCTGGCTGCCTACAATAATTACATACAATAATTGCCTACCATTCAGCTGTTTTCTAACCTCATTGTCTGAACCGTTAACGTTAGGTAGCAAGTGGCTACTGTGCTTGAAATTTAGCTAGCTTGTTGCTACCTGGATAGCTACTAGTAAACAATAGCTGGAATGACCTAGCGAACAGACGCGAACTGGCTGAGTCAATTCAGTGGCTAGCTTTGCACTTGGCTAGCTAACAGTAGCTGCTAGGGGTAAGTCATAACCTACATTTGTGTTTTGTTTTTTACATATTGGTAGCCCGAGTCGTTCAAGGAATTCGGGACATGGGTGACTAGTTAACGTTAGTTTGGCTCTCTCTGTGTGTTTGTGCCATGAAAGGAGGGGTTTCTTCTTTGTCTGAAAGCAATGGCTAGCTAGTTTGCTAACTATTCTAGCTAACTAACTGGCTGAATAAGTTGACAACGGACTCGCTCAAGCTGTCGGGACTAACCCACAACGTTAGACACGGACACGAACGATCTGCTTGCGTGTTGACACACTGGTGGTTTGTTGTGGCCGAGTATTGGCGCTAAACCGTGTTGTTGGAGTCCGGCATGCTAGCTGGCTGTGGCGTCTTATGACTAGGTGCCCGGACGATTTTCACAGAATAATACTGTACCTAGTTAGCTAGCTGAATAAACTAAGTTAGTCTATTCCTAGAAAACATTGAACCGCTGTAGTTTACAACAATTATAGTTTCTGAGGTGGAAGTTGGGAGAGTTATATTTGGGAGTTGTGGTGAGGGGAGGCCCCGCTCTCTCCTTTCCCAGATGTTTAGTTCATTTCATTCCGATCTCCTCTGCATTATTGTAGCCATTTGCTGCAGCCTGTCAACTATGCCTCTGCCTATCCCTGTTCTCTCCTCTCCGCACAGGCTATACAAACGCCTCACACCGCGTGGCTGCTGCCTCTCTAACCTGGTGGTCCCTGCACGCACCAACCACGTGGAGTTCCAGGTCTCAGGCAGCCTCTGGAACTGCCGTTCTGCTGCCAACAAGGCAGAGTTCATCTCAGCCTATGCTACCCTCCAGTCCCTCGACTTCTTGGCGCTGACGGAAACATGGATTACCACTGAAAACACTGCTACTCCTACTGCTCTCTACTCGTCTGACCATGTGTTCTCGCATACCCGAGAGCATCTGGTCAGCGGGGTGGTGGCACAGGAATCCTCATCTCTCCCAAGTGGGCATTCTCAATTTTTCCCCTGACCCATCTGTCTATCTCCTCATTTGAATTCCATGCTGTCACAGTCACTAGCCCATTTAAGCTTAATATCCTTGTCATCTATCGCCCTCCAGGTTCCCTTGGAGAGTTCATCAATGAGCTTGACACCTTGATAAGTTCCTTTCCTGAGGATGGCTCACCCCTCACAGTTCTGGGGGATTTCAACCTCCCTACGTCTACATTTGACTCATTTCTCTCTGCCTCCTTCTTTCCACTCCTCTCCTCTTTTGACCTCATCCTCTCACCGTCCCCCCCTACTCACAAGGCAGGCAATATGCTTGACCTCATGTCTCCGCACCACGCGCTCTCACCACTGGTGTCCCCCAGGGCTCAGTTCTAGGCCCTCTCCTATTCTCGCTATACACCAAGTCACTTGGCTCTGTCATATTCTCACATGGCCTCTCCTATCATTGCTACGCAGACGACACACAACTAATCTTCTCCTTTCCCCCTTCTGATAACCAGGTGGCGAATCGCATCTCTGCATGTCTGGCAGACATATCAGTATGGATGACGGATCACCACCTCAAGCTGAACCTTGGCAAGACGGAGCTGCTCTTCCTCCCGGGGAAGGACTGCCTGTTCCATGATCTCGCCATCACGGATGACAACTCCGTTGTGTCCTCCTCCCAGAGTGCGAAGAGCCTTGGCGTGACCCTGGACAACACCCTGTCATTCTCCGCTAACATCAAGGCGGTGACCCGATCCTGTAGGTTCATGCTCTACAACGTTCGGAGAGTACGACCCTGCCTTACACAGGAAGCGGCACAGGTCCTAATCCAGGCACTTGTCATCTCCCGTCTGGATTACTGCAACTCGCTGTTGGCTGGGCTCCCTGCCTGTGCCATTAAACCCCTACAACTCATCCAGAATGCCGCAGCCCGTCTGGTGTTCAACCTTCCCAAGTTCTCTCACGTCACCCCGCTCCTCCGCACACTCCACTGGCTTCCAGTTGAAGCTCGCATCTGCTGCAAGACCATGGTGCTTGCCTACGGAGCTGTGAGGGGAACGGCACCTCCGTACCTTCAGGCTCTGATCAGTCCCTACACCCAAACGAGGGCATTGCGTTCATCCACCTCTGACCTGCTGGCTCCCCTACCTCTGCGGAAGCATAGTTCCCGCTCAGCCCAGTCAAAACTGTTGGCTGCTCTGGCACCCCAATGGTGGAACAAGCTCCCTCACGACGCCAGGACAGCGGAGTCACTCACCACCTTCCGGAGACATTTGAAACCCCACCTCTTTAAGGAATACCTGGGATAGGATAAAGTAATCCTTCTACCCCCCCCTTACCCCAACCCCCCCAAAAAAAAAATAATAATAAAAAAAACACATTGTAAAGTGGTTATCCCACTGGCTATAAGGTGAATGCACCAATTTGTAAGTCGCTCTGGATAAGAGCGTCTGCTAAATGACGTAAATGTAAAAAAGATTTTGGTGCATTTTTCCCCATATTCCATCCAGTTTGCTTTATTTTTATAATATATTACACTTGATCTTTCTTGAATAAGTTTCTCCATTTATTTTTGTTTTTCCTCTAATTTATTCAGAGCCTCTATGTTACAGTTTTTATTGCTATCTATCTGTTCTGTTAGACCTTCTATTTCTGTCACGTTCGCTTAAGGAGGAGGACCAATGCGCAGCGTTGAATGCGTACATATTATTTATTAAACAGATCACCCGATCAAAACAACGAACGAAACGTGAAGTCCTTCGATACACACAAACCAAAAGGAACAAGAAACCACAACACAAAGTGAAAAGACCGATAGTTAAATATGGCTCCCAATCAGAGACAACCAGCTGACACTCGTTGCCTCTGATTGGGAGTCACTCAGGCCAACATAGATATACAAAACATAGACTTACACACCCTGGCTCAACATAACATAGTCCCCAGAGCCAGGGCGTGACAGTACCCCCCAAAGGCGCGGACTCCGGCCGCGCAAACAACCACAACAGGGGAGGGACCGGGTGGGCACTCCGCCTCGGCGGCGGATCCGGCTCCGGACACGACCCAGGCACGGGTTGTGCTGGACTGACGACGCACACCCCTGGCTTGATGCGTGGAGGAGGAACGGGCCGGACCGGGCTGACGGCGCACCCCTGACTTGGTGCGGGGAGCAGGAATGAGCCGGACCGGGCTGACGACGCGCACCACTGACCTGGTGCGGGGAGCTTGGATGGGCCGGACTGGGCTGGCGACGCGCACCACAGACTTGGTGCGGAGAGCAGGAACGGGCCGGACAGGGCTGACGAAACGCACCATAGACTTGGTGCGGAGAGCAGGCACGGGCCGTGCCGGACTGACGACGCACACCACTGGCTTGGTGCGGGAAGCTTGGATGGGCCGGACTGGGCTGGCGACGCGCACCACAGACTTGGTGCGGAGAGCAGGAATGGGCCGGACCGGGCTGGCGACGCGCACCACCGACTTGGTACGGAGAGCAGGAACGGGCCGGACAGGGCTGACGACGCGCACCACAGGCTCGGTGCGAGAGGCAGGAATAGTCCGAACCGTACTGGGGACACACGCCACTGGCCCTATGCAGGGATCAGGAACGGGCCGGACCGGACTGGTAATACACCCCAGTACCTCTCGCCGTGCCTCCACACTTTCCCTCTCCTCTGTGACCAGGGGCCCCCTTAACCTGGCGGCCTCCTCTTCACACCCGCTGGACCGCTCCATCGCGGCCTCCTGCTGCCCCGTCGTCCACGTCGTGAGCCCCCCCCTAAAAATTTTCTGGGGTTCTCTCCTCCCCGTGGACCAGGCCTCCCTAGCTCTCGCCAGACTCTCGATCCATTGCTTCATAGACCAGCCTCTCTCCTCTTCACTTAGCGTGGCCCAGCCGAAACTCCTACTCCCCTGATCCAAGGTCCTTCCTCTCTCCTCTTCACGCTGCTTGGTCCTGTCTTGGTGGTTTCTTCTGTCACGTTCGCTTAAGGAGGAGGACCAATGCGCAGCGTTGAATGCGTACATATTATTTATTAAACAGATCACCCGATCAAAACAACGAACGAAACGTGAAGTCCTTCGATACACACAAACCAAAAGGAACAAAAAACCACAACACAAAGTGAAAAGACCGATAGTTAAATATGGCTCCCAATCAGAGACAACCAGCTGACAATCGTTGCCTCTGATTGGGAGTCACTCAGGCCAACATAGATATACAAAACATAGACTTACACACCCTGGCTCAACATAACATAGTCCCCAGAGCCAGGGCGTGACAATTTCCTTTGTTAGTATGGACTCTTTTGACCTAAATTGCTTTTGTTTTCGAGATGAGTACTGAATTGCATGGGCTATATCTTGCTTATTGAGAGTGTGCCTTCCACATTTGACAATTTAAAGGAGCCTATAGTATTTTTTTATTTGAGGAGAATTGTGATGCTTAAAGACATGTTATTACTCTTACCTGTAGCCTATGTTGCTTTTGTCAAAATAGGTCCCCATGTGTCGGATATACGCAATACCAACACAGGCTCTCCTCAGGGATGTGTTTTGTCCCCACTTCTGTACATCTTGTACACTAATAGTTGTACTAGTTCCCATACTGACAGACACCTCGTTAAGTTCGCTGATGACACTGCCTTGATCAGCCTGTTGCATGATGACGAGGAACATCATGGCCCGGTCCTAGATGACTTTGTAGAGTGGTGTGAGGAATCACACTTGGTCCTCAATACTAACAAGACCAAAGAGATGTGCATAGACTTCAGGAAGCGTACAACACCTACCTCTGCAACATCTATCAGAGGCCAGAATATAGAAATTGTAGAGGAATATAAATATCTGGGTGTCTTTTTGGACAGTAAGCTTCAGTGGAGTAAATGTACAGACCAGATCTACAAAAAGAGCCAACAGAGACTGTACTTTCTAAAAAAGTTGGGTTCTTTTAATATAGACTGTACTATATTGACTCTGTTTTACAAATCCTTTATTGAGAGTATTTTAACTTTTTGTATTGTTTGTTGGTTTGGCAATGCCACTGTCAGTCAGAGAAACATGCTGAGAAGGATTATTACCACAGCAAGTAAGGTACTTGGAGTCAAACAGACAGGCCTGGATGAGATCTTTAAGGTCAGGGCCCTCCGTAAGGCTCACAAAATCATTTTAGACCCAAGTCACCCCCTGTACCTGGACTTTGAATTACTCCCCTCTGGGCGTAGGTATAGGGCACCCCTCAGCAGGAAAAATAGAACGAGACAATCATTTGTGCCAGGTGTGATATCCCTCTTAAATAGCTCGGGCAAATGTTCCCATTGACCCCGTAAGGCCAGCAGGCTAGTCTTTGTTTTAAATGTTTTAAATGTTTTATTTCTTATTTCTTACTTTTATTGGTGCGTGACTGTTATTGAAAGTTGTATTGTCAATCTTGTTTTGTATTTAACGCCACTTTAAATGTGTACATGACACTGCAACAAAATTTCCCCATGGGGACAATAAAGTAAGTAAGTAAGTATGTTATTTAATAAACTGTAGTATCAATCCACAGTGGACTAGGAAGAGATTATTTAGTGCCCCCAACCGAATTAGAGTTGATGACAATGCGAAGACTGTCAATAACCTACAAAACTTGAGGAAACTGAATGTTGTATTAAGCCATGAATCGTGTTGATTTGCCAGTCAGTGACCAAGCCCTCCTCACACCTCCAATGTATCTATTCACCTAATAACCCAACCCTTTCGTTCCACAAACAGCTATTGCGCTCATAATTCCCACTGTGAAAATTGAAAAAATATTTATTTCACCCAGACCTATAGTGCTACCGCCAGCGCTATGATTTACCACTGCGTTAAGTTTGTTAAAATATAACCCTATGCGTCGTAAGGCGCAAACATACATTCATCTTTTGTAACTGTACATTAAGTACTGTACTTTATTCATCCCACAAGGGTCAATTCTGCAACAGCAATGCAAATAAATGTAACAACATCATTTCCAAATGAAAGTAAAAAAAAAAAACACTTGTAGAGAGCAGACCTGGGTTCAAATACATGTATATTTGGTTTTTTATATTATATCTGTGTATTTTAGGATTTTCAAATACACAGCCCAAAACAAGTACTTTTATTTGAGTATTTGAATGGTTATTTGTAAAAACCAAATAGTTGACCAAATTGTATTTAAGAGGCTTTTCAAATTCTTATTTCAAATACTATTTTCAAATACCTGGGTTGAATTTGAGTGTATTTGAGTCTGTATTTGAATTTGTCCAATTATTTCCAAATACATAACATTTTCAACTCTGAATACTTACAGTTCATATTTACCACCACAAACCAATGCTGGCACTAAGACCGCACTCAATGAACTGTATACGTCCATAAGCAAACAGGAAAACGCTCATCCAGAGGCGGCGCTCCTAGTGGCCGGGGACTTTAATGCAGGGAAATGTAAATCTGTTTTACCTCATTTCTACCAGCATGTTAAATGTGCAACCAGAGGGGAAAAAACTCTAGACTACCTTTACTCCACACACAGAGACTCGTACAAAGCTCTCCCTTGCCCTCCATTTGGCAAATCTGACCATAATTCTATCCTCCTGATTCCTGCTTACAAGCAAAAACTAAAGTGGTCAGATGAAGCAGATGCTAAGCTACAGGACTGTTTTGCTAGCACAGACTGGAATATGCTCCGGGATTCTTCCGATGGCATTGAGGAGTACACCACATCAGTCACTGGCTTCATCAATAAGTGCATCGATGACGTCGTCCCCACAGTGACTGTACGTACATACCCCAACCAGAAGCCATGGATTACAGGCAACATCCGCACTGAGCTAAAGGGTAGAGCTGCCGCTTTCAAGGAGTGGGACTCTAACCCGGAAGCTTATAAGAAATCCCGCTATGCCCTCCGACGAACCATCAAACAGGCAAAGCGTCAATACAGGACTAAGATTGAATCGTACTACACCGGCTCCAATGCTCGTCGGATGTGGCAGGGCTTGCAAACTATTACAGACTACAAAGGGAGGCACAGCCTCGAGCTGCCCAGAGACACGAGCCTACCAGACGAGCTAAATTACTTCTATGCTCGCTTTCGAGGCAAGTAACACTGAAACATTCATGAGAGCATCAGCTGTTCCGGACGACTGTGTGATCACGCTCTCCGTAGCCGATGTGAGTAAGACCTTTAAACAGGTCAACATTCACAAGGCCGCAGGGCCAGACGGATTACCAGGACATGTACTCCGAACATGCGCTGACCAACTAGCAAGTGTCTTCACTGACATTTTCAACATCTCCCTGTCTGAGTCAGTAATACCAACAGGTTTCAAGCAGACCACCATAGTCCCTGTGCCCAAGAACACTAAGGTAACCTGCCTAAATGACTACCGACCTGTAGCACTCACATCTGTAGCCATGAAGTGCTTTGAAATGCTGGTCATGGCTCACATCAACACCATTACTCCAATTTGCATACCGCCCCAACAGATCCACAGATGATGCAATCTCTATTGCGCTCCACACTGCCCTTTCACACCTGGACAAAAGGAACACCTATGTGAGAATGCTGTTCATTGACTACAGCTCAGCGTTCAACACCATAGTGCCCACAAAGCTCATCACTAAGCTAAGGACCCTGGAACTAAACACCTCCCTCTGTAACTGGATCCTGGACTTCCTGTCGGGCCACCCCAAGGTGGTAAGGGTAGGCAACAACACATCTGCCATGCTGATCCTCAACACTGGGGCCCCTCAGGGGTGCGTGCTTAGTCCCCTCCTGTACTCCATGTTCACCCATGACTGTGTGGCCAAGCACGACTCCAACACCATCATTAGGTTTGCTGACTGCACAACAGTGGTAGGCCTGATCACTGACAACGATGAGACAGCCTATAGGGAGACGGTCAGAGACCTGGCAGTGTGGTGCCAGGATAACAACCTCTCCCTCAATGTGAGCAAGACAAAGGAGTTGATCGTGGACTACAGGAAAAGGAGGTCCGAACAGGCTGTAGTGGAGCGGATCTAGAGTTTCAAGTTCCTTGGTGTCCACATCACCAACGAACTATCATGGTCCAAACACACCAAGACAGTCGTGAAGAGGGCACAACAACACCTTTTCCCCCTCAGGAGACTGAAAAGATTTGGCATGGGTCCCCAGATCCTAAACAGTTCTACAGCTGCACCATCGAGAGCATCCTGACCGGTTGCATCACTGCCTGGTATGGCAACTGCTCGGCATCCGACCGTAAGGCGCTACAGAGGGTAGTGCGTACGGCCCAGTACATCACTGGGGCCAAGCTTCCTGCCATCCAGGACCTATATACTAGGCGGTGTCAGTGGAAGGCCCAGTTATTTGTTTTTACACTGCTGCTACTTGCTGTTTATTATCTATGTCTAGTCACTTTACCCCTACCTACATGTACAAATTACCTTGACTAACCTGTACCCCCACACATTGACTCGGTACCCGTACCCCCTGTATATAGCCTCGTTATTGTCATTTCATTGTGTTACTTTTTATTTTATATTTTACTTTAGTTTATTTAGTAAAATTGTTAGGCTTGGTGGGGACTCAGGTGCAGAGACGGACACACGGACAAAGAGGGTGAATTAGGATGTTGTTTATTCAGCGTGTTTTGGCAGAGAGAAACAGTTCAGGGTGGAGTAGCTTCAGACCGGGGTAGGAGCTGAGTGGGGTGGAGAGCCAGTAGTACTGAGAGCTGGATGACGAGGATATCAGACAACAGATGAGCAGGTTGCGGCGTGGGAATGGCAGGTAGGCAGGCAGCAGGAACAGACGGGATCACAGGTGGTGTAGGAACGAACTGGCGCTGGAGAGGTGTCCAGCCCGGGTAGATAACTGCTGGTTGATTGGTGACAATGAGCTGCAGCTGGATGTAACTGAGCATGAGAGAGAATGGCCACGCCCCTGACCTAGATCCTCTGACTGGGCTGCACAGCAGGGGGAGACAGACACAGACAACACACACAGGGAAAAAAGGAAAAGGAAAACAAGCGGGGACAGGACCAACAGTGCCGGACCATAACAGTACCCCCCCCTCAACGGGCGCCACCCGGCGACTCCACCCGGCTTGTCAGGGTGGTCCCTATGGAAGTCAGCCACCAGCTGCGGATCCAGTATAAACCGTCGGGGAATCCAGGACCTCTCCTCGGGACCGTATCCCTCCCAGTCCACCAGGTACTGAAGCCCTCTACCACGCCTCCGGACGTCCAGCAGTCTCCGCACCGTGTAGGCTGGATGGTCGTCAAACACGCGGTGGCGGAGGGGGATCCACAGGCGGACACAAAGGGCTGGAGGAGACCAGCTTCAGCTGGGACACGTGAAATGTAGGATGGACTCTCATGGCCTGGGGAAGCTTCAACCGAACAGCCGAAGGGTTGATGATGGAGTCGATCTCGAAAGGACCCAAATACCGGGGCGACAGCTTACGGGAGTCAGTGCGCAGGGGGATGTTGCTGGAGGAGAGCCAGACTCGCTGACCAGGCTGGAACTGGGGAGCGACTACCCTGTGCCTGTCCGCCACTCTCTTGTTACGCTCTGCTGTCCGTAGAAGGGCCTCACGGGTGTCCACCCACACCTTGCGGCAGCGACGAAGGTTATCCTGAACTGACGGGACGGCTAACTCCTTTTCCTGAGACGGGAACAATGGCGGTTGGTACCCCAAAGCCGCCTCAAATGGTGAAAGGCCGGTGGCAGATGAGGTGAGGGAATTGTGGGCATATTCGACCCACGGGAGGTGTTTGGCCCAGGTGGACGGGTTCTGGGATGTCACACAGCGTAGAGCAGCCTCCAGGTCCTGATTGGTCCTCTCAGTCTGGCCATTGGACTGGGGATGGAAACCTGATGAGAGACTGACAGAGGCACCCAGAGCAGAACAAAACTCCTTCCATACCCGAGAAATGAACTGTGGGCCTCTATCGGACACTATGTCCACAGGTATTCCATGGGGACGGAATACATGTAGGACAAAGAGGTCGGCTGTCTCACTGGCAGACGGTAATTTTGGTAATGCAACAAAATGGGCAGATTTAGAGAATCTGTCCACGATGGTGAGTATGGTGTCATTACCCTCAGACATAGGAAGTCCAGTGACGAAGTCCAAGGCCACGTGAGACCAAGGACGACTCGGGACTGGGAGAGGCCGCAGCAGGCCCGAAGGAGCCCGGTGGGAAGCCTTATTTTGGGCACAGATGGAACAGGCCGCCACGTATTCCCCGGACGTCAGTCTCGACGGATGGCCACCAAAAGTGCCTCTTCAGTAGCGACAGTGTACGGTTCATACCAGGGTGGCAGGAGAAGCGCGAGGTGTGGATCCAGTTGAGCACTTGCGGCCGCACGGCTGCGGGAACATAGAGAAGGTCGGGGGGGCCATCGGCCGGTCCAGGTTCCGACTCTTGTGCCGATCGGACGAGGGACTCGATTTCCCAGTGAACAGCCGCCACCAAACAGGAAGCGGGCAGAACAGGTTCAGGATTGCTGGAGTCTTCATTGTCTGTAAACTGGCGAGAGAGAGCATCAGGCTTGACATTACGTGTGCCAGGACGATATGTTAAAATAAACTTGAACCTGCTGAAGAACAGAGCCCATCTGGCCTGACGGGAGTTTAGCCTCTTGGATGACTGGATGTAAGCCAGGTTCTTGTGGTCTGTCCAGACTATGAAGGGTTGCTCTGCTCCGTCTAGCCAGTGCCTCCACTCCTCCAACGCCAACTTGACAGCAAGCAACTCCCGGTTACCCACGTCGTAGTTCTTCTCAGCAGGGATCAATCTCCTGGAGAAAAAGGCCACAGGATGGAGCTTCTGGTCCGTGGGGGAACGTTGTGACAGGACAGCCCCCACCCCCGAATCAGAGGCGTCCACTTCCACAATAAACTGCAAACTAGTGTCTGGATGAATAAGAACAGGTGAGGTGGAGAACAGTTCCTTCAATGTACTCACGGCTGACTCGGCCTCAGGCGTCCACAGGAATGGCACCTTTGGGGAGGTGAGCTTGGTCAGGGGGCAACCACTCGGCTGAAACCCCTGATGAAGCGGCGGTAGAAGTTGGCGAAGCCCAGGAAGCGTTGTAGCTGCTTCCGAGACATGGGTGTGGGCCACTCCGCAACCGCTCTGATCTTGTCAGGGTCTGGTGACACTTGTCCCCGCTCGATAATAAAGCCCAAAAAGGGGACGGACTGCCGGTGGAACTCACATTTTTCTGCTTTCACATACAGTTTATTTTCCATGAGGCGTTGGAGAACCAGACGGACGTGGGAGACGTGTTCATCCTGTGACTTAGAGAATATTAGAATGTCATCCAAATAGACAAACACAAAACGGTGTAGAAAATCCCTCAACACATCGTTAACCATGGACTGAAACACTGCTGGGGCGTTAGTGAGACCGAATGGCATGACTAGGTATTCAAAGTGTCCGAGAGGGGTATTGAACCCAGTTTTCCATTCGTCTCCCTGCCTGATCCTAACGAGGTGGTAAGCGTTACGCAGGTCGAGTTTGGTAAACACGGTGGCACCATGAAGGGGTTCAAATGCTGAGTTGATGAGAGGCAGGGGGTACGTATTTCTGACTGTGATGTTATTTAGTCCTCTGTAGTCAATGCAGGGGCGTAATGTTTTGTCCTTCTTCTCTACAAAAAAGAACCCAGCACCAACAGCGGAAGATGAGGGACGAATGATGCCAGAGGCTAGGGAGTCGCCTATGTAGGTTTCCATAGCTTCTCTCTCAGGACGGGACAGATTGAAAAGCCGACTGGACGGCAAAGGGGCTCCAGGCAGTAACTCAATAGCGCAATCGTATGGCCTATGAGGTGGTAGTGAAAGTGCTTTGGACTTACTGAATACCTCGGCCAGGTCCAGGTACTCTTCAGGGACGGAAGAGAGGTCTGGGGGTTTGACAGGGGAAGCAGGGGAACCTACCGAGGGCGGAATAGCCGACCCAAGGCAAGCAGAATGGCAGTGAGTGCTCCAACTGTGTATTTTGTGGTTTTGCCAGTCAATATGGGGGTTGTGAAGGCTAAGCCAAGGGAAACCGAGGATAAGAGGGGAGGCCGAGGAGGAGACTACTTTAAACTGGATGGTTTCTTTGTGATTGCCGGACAGCATGAGAGAAACGGGGACAGTTTGGTGGGTGATGTTGGCAAACTGATGGCCGTCTATAGCGGTTACTGTTATAGGCTTAGGCAGGGGCTTAACAGGGATCTCAGCCTGAGTGACCAGGTTAACGTCAAGGAAACTATCCTCAGCACCAGAGTCAATGAGAGCAGCTAATGGGAGAGACAGATTCCTGAACTGGACTGTAGCTGGGATAACTAGACGGGGTGCTGTGGGCATTGAGTCAGGTGTAGCACTCGCAAGTACGCCCACCTTTACTTGCGAGCTTGGTCTTTTGGGCGAACCGGACAGTTAACCAGGAAATGAGTGCGGCCCCCACAGTACATGCACTCACCAGCCCGCATGCGCCGTTCCTTTTCGGCAGGGGACAGACGAGCACGGCCCAGCTGCATGGGCTCGTCTAGTTCCGTGGAGGGATCCGCTGAGGTGTGTGGGCGGTGTCCGAATGGTGGTGTTGCTCGGGTTGCAGAAAGCGAGGGGGCCCCGCCTGCGGTGTGGACCCGACCGCCCCTCTCCTGTCTCCTCTCCCGTAGCCTGTTGTCTATTCGTGTAGCAAGGGAAACGAGAACATGAAGGTTAGCAGGCTCATCACGAACAGCTAGTTCATCCTTAATCGTGTCACTTAAACCGTTAACAAACGCTCCCTGAAGAGCTTCGTCATTCCACTTGGAATCGGCTGCCAAGGTCCAAAAATCAATGGCGTATTCAGCCACGCTACCCGTGCCCTGTCGTAGCTTCAACAGTCTCTTTGTGGCGGTCCCGGCATGGTCCGGGTGATCAAACACAACTTTCAATTGAGAGGAAAAATCGTCAAACGACAGGCTGGCAATCTGCTGAGTAGAACAAGCCGCTTCTGCCCAAATCAAAGCTTTGCCCCTCAGTAACCCCAGAGCGTAATGTACCTTTGAGGATTCCGTGGAGAAAGACAGGGGCTTCTGTTGGAACACCAAGCGGCACTGAAGCAGGAAACCACGGCATTTGTTCAGGTCCCCGGTGAAAGGTTCGGGTGAGGTTGTAGGGGGTTCCCGAAGGGCAGGAGCGGAAGCCGAGCCTGGAGCAACTGTAGGAGGAACAGGCGGAGGAGAAGCAGAGGGAGGAAAAGTAGTGAGTGTTACCAGGTTAGCTACCTGAGAGGTGAGCTGAGATACTTGATCCAACAACCGCTGGTTGTTATCCAATAGAGACCGGATGAATTGGTCGTGTTGTCCCAATAACATTCCCTGTGAATGGAGGGCGCGTTGTACGCCATCACCCGTTGTTTCATGTGGCATCTCTGCTGAGTCCATGTTTGGCCAGTTCGTTCTGTTAGGCTTGGTGGGGACTCAGGTGCAGAGACGGACACACGGACAAAGAGGGTGAATTAGGATGTTGTTTATTCAGCGTGTTTTGGCAGAGAGAAACAGTTCAGGGTGGAGTAGCTTCAGACCGGGGTAGGAGCTGAGTGGGGTGGAGAGCCAGTAGTACTGAGAGCTGGATGACGAGGATATCAGACAACAGATGAGCAGGTTGCGGCGTGGGAATGGCAGGTAGGCAGGCAGCAGGAACAGACGGGATCACAGGTGGTGTAGGAACGAACTGGCGCTGGAGAGGTGTCCAGCCCGGGTAGATAACTGCTGGTTGATTGGTGACAATGAGCTGCAGCTGGATGTAACTGAGCATGAGAGAGAATGGCCACGCCCCCTGACCTAGATCCTCTGACTGGGCTGCACAGCAGGGGGAGACAGACACAGACAACACACACAGGGAAAAAAGGAAAAGGAAAACAAGCGGGGACAGGACCAACAGTGCCGGACCGTAACAAAAATGTTCTGTACTGCATTGTTGGTTAAGGGCTTGTAAGTAAGCATTTCACAGTAAGGTCTACACCTGTTGTATTAGGCGCATGTGACAAATAAAATGGATTTGATTTTATGAAAGCCAAGCGTTACGTCTGGAGTAAACCTGGCACCATTCCTACGGTGAAGCATGGTGGTGGCAGCATCATGCTGTGGGGATGTTTTTCAGCAGCAGGGACTGGGAGACTAGTCAGGATCGAGGGAAAGATAAACGGAGCAAAGTACAGAGATCCTTGATGAAAACCTGCTCCAGAGCGCTCAGGACCTCAGACTGGGGCGAAGGTTTACCTTCCAAAAGGACAACGACCCTAAGCACACAGCCAAGACAACGCAGAACTGGCTTCGAGCAGGTCTCTGAATGTTCTTGAGTGGCCCAGCCAGAGCCCGGACTTAAACCCGATCGAACATCTCTGGAGAGTCTCATAGCAAAGGGTCTGAATAATTATGTAAATAAGGTATTTATTTTTATTTTCTATTTATAAATGTGAAAAATATTCTAAAAACGTGTTTTCGCTTTGTCATTATGGGGTATTGTGTGTAGATTGATGAGGAAAAAACATAATTTAATCCAATTTAGAATAAGGCTGTAATGTAACAAAATGTGGAAGAAATCAAGGGGTATGAATACTTTCCCAATGCACTGTAGCTGTGTAGTGACGCTCCCCATCCAACCTGACAGAGCTTGAGAGGATCTGCAGAGAAGAATGGGAGAAACTCCCTAAATACAGGTGTGCCAAGCTTCTAGCGTCATACCCAAGAAGACTCTAGGCTGTAATCGCTGCCAAAGGTGATTCAACAAAGTACTGAGTAAAGGGTCTGAATACTTATGTAAATGTAACATTTCGTTTTTTTTAGACTGATGAGGGATAAAACGATTGAATGAATTTTTGATTAAGGGTGTAATGTAACAAAATGTGGAAAAAGTCAACGGGTCTGAATACTTTCCGAATGCACTGTACTTCGAATGTGTGTGAAAGTAATTGTGTAATTTGAAATAATATTTGAACCCAGTTCTGGTAGAGAGGTATGTATCTTTTGATTGGACACGGTACGACCAGTATAGGCAGGCTGAGATGTGCGTGTGTCTGTGTGTGTGTGTGTGTGTGTAAAAATGTACATAATTGCGTGTAGACAGGCCAGGTCAGTGCCGTAGTAAACATAAAAATGTGGAGAAACCTGTTGACACCAACACGTTTCTTACACCCACACCTGAACTTAAACTGTCAAAAGTAAATCCAGCCAAAGGTCAGTATGCCCTGCCTTAAACCTGGTTCATCCTCAGTTCAATTCAATTTAACAGCTGCCTTGATTTGAAGGACTACCTACATTGACCCTTTTTTGCACTAACTCTCTTGCACTGACTCTATGCACACACACTGGACTCTACCCACACACTCACACATACTTACACAGACACCCCAACACACACACACACACACACACACACACAAATACGCGCACACATGCATACTTTACAAGCATTTACCTACACCTGCAATAACATCTGCTAAATATGTGTATGCAACCAATAACATTTGATGCCACATACACACACACGCTTTCACACTCACCACATACACTGCTGTTACTTTCTATTATGTATTATTGTTGTATGTTATTCACTGTGTATTTATTCCTTGCCACTATTAATTTTTTTTTGTGTATGTCCATTACATGAAATCCAAATAAAAATCCATTTAAATTACAGGTTGTAATGCAACAAAATAGGAAAAACGCCAAGGGGGATAAATACTTTTGCAAGGCACTGTATGTGTTAGTGTGTTTTCTTTCTGTGTAGGTAGGCACCTCATCTCAGTGAGGGTGGAAGTGGCTAGTGGTAGGTACACTAGCCACAGAGGGCTCAGGGACAAAACAGTGATGTTTGTTGTGGTGGGGCCTTGGCGTGTTTCCATTCTAAAGAAATTGATGGCTCATCGGCCACGACAGCAAAACAATGTGTCTGTGTGTGTATGACTGTGTGATAAACACCTGCATCTGAATGGGAATGGATCCGTATCTCTGAGGCGCGAACCATGGTTTTGCTTCACCATTTGGATCATCACTTATATGTTAATGACCATCACTAAAGCACTATCTATATGTACCACTATCTATTCATTGCTAATTGCTTTGACTACACTGTCAACATGACCATGCCAATAAAGTTTATTAGGTTTTAATCACTAGGCGTGGTTCTTGCTGCCAGTGTGTGTGGGGGGTGTTTGAAATCCAAGAGACCCAAGCCCAGCTCCAAGCCACAGTGTGAAAGTGATACAACCCCCTGTGATCAGTGTTTTTATTTCAACAAACCAGTCTGTCTTCATGTCAGGGTGTCAGGGCAACAGAACAGAGACAGACCTCTACAGCTACCAGGCCCACATTAAACAAACATGCTGCAGCTTGCATTGTCTATACCATCAAATGCAATGTTAAGACTGATAAGCCAAGCCAGTAAAGGTTATTCCAAATGGAGTCCCACGGTTGGATGTTCTACTAAATTCAATATTTATACAGTACCAGTCAAAAGTTTGGACACACCTAATCATTCAAGGGATTGTCTTTATTTGTACTATTTTCGACATTGTAGAATAATAGTGAAGACATCAAAACTATGAAATAACACATGGAATCATGTAGTAACCAAAAAAATGTTGTTGAAAAGAGCACTTGTTGGTTGCTTTTCATTCACTCTGCGGTCCGACTCAATTGGGTTGAGGTCGGGGGATTCTGGAGGCCAGGTCATCTGATGCAGCACTCCATCACTATCCTTCTTCGTCAAATAGCCCTTACACAGCCTGGAGGTGTGTTGGGTCATTGTCCTGTTGAAAAACAAATGATAGTCCCACTAAGCCCAAACCAGATGGGATGGCGTATTGCTGCAGAATGCTGTGGTAGCCATGCTAGTTAAGTGTGCCTTGAATTCTAAATAAATCACAGACAGTGTCAACAGCAAAGCACCCCCACACCATAACACCTCCTCCTTCATGCTTTACGGTGGGAAATACACATGTGGAGATCATCCGTTCACCCACACCACGTCTCACAAAGACAAATTTCTAATGTAGATTGCTCGTGTTTCTTGGCCCAAGCAAGTCTCCTTTAGTAGTGGTTTCTTTGCAGCAATTCGACCATGAAGGCCTGATTCACACAGTCTCCTCTGAACAGTTGATGTTAAGATGTGTCTGTTACTTGAACTCTGTGAAGGATTTATTTGGGCTGCAATTTCTGAGGCTGGTAACTCTAATGAACTTATCCTCTGCAGCAGAGGTAACTCTGGGTCTTCCTTTCCCGTGGCGATCCTCATGAGAGCCAGTTTCATCATAGCGCTCGATGGTTTTTGCGACTGCACTTTAAGTAAATTTCAAAGTTCTTGAAATGTTCCGTATTGACTGACATTCATGTCTTAAGGTGATGATGGACTGTCATTTCTCTTTGCTTATTTGAGCTGTTCTTGCCATAATATGGTTTTGGTCTTTTACCAAATAGGGCTATCTTCTGTATACCCCCCTCCCTTGTCACAGCACAACTGATTGGCTCAAACGCATTAAGAAGGAAAGAAATTCCACAAATTAACTTTTAGCAAGGCACACATATTACAGTTTTTTTCAATTGCTTAAGCACAATTTTGAAAACAGGGCCCGGTTTTTCAAACCCCTTCACACAATTAGCACAACACTACACACGTGGCCCTCTGTAGCTCAGCTGGTAGAGCACGGCGCTTGTAACGCCAAGGTAGTGGGTTCGGGACCAACCATACACAAAAATGTATGCACGCATGACTGTAAGTCGCTTTGGATAAAAGCGTCTGCTAAATGGCATATTATATTATTATTATTATTACACCAAAGTAGCACAACACCTCAGATCATTTGCAAAATGGAACACTTTTGTCAAAACTATACAATGTCTTATAAAAACCTCATTTTGTTGTCATAACATAAACCCAACCATCATATGGTCTGATTCTGTTTCCACCGCCTTACTGAGAAGAACTCCTCGATGGGGTTTAGGAAGGGGGAGCATGGTGGAAGGTATTGAACTGTAAATTGTGGGTGTTGATAAAACCAGTTTTGGACCAGAGCAGAGCGATGGAAAGCTACATTGTCCCAGACGACAATGTATTACACCTTCTTCTCACTGTTGTCAGGTTAAATCCAGCCTCATCAATGTATATAAACTCATGCGGGACTTCCTCCGCATCCATTTGCAAAACTCTCTGAAATACAGCAAAAGATCACATTGTGTAGATCAATTTACTGTAGGTCTGCTATACAGTAAAATTACATGTACAGTAAAAAGGTTATGTGTGCAGTACACAATACTACAGTCAGTGAACAAAACGTACCACCACATATTCACGCTGCAGGCCTTTCACCCTGTCTGAATTTCTTTCAAATGGCACTTTATACAGTTGTTTCATCAGAACTTGATGTTTTTTAAGGATACAGGCTATTGTTGACAGAGAGATCTGTTGGACATTATTGAAAATTCGGTGATCATTGACAGTATGGGCTTGAATTTCTCTAAGTCTGATAGCATTATTGGCCAAAACTAGGTTTATGATCTCTCTCTCTTGTGTGAATATGGGACCCCTCCCTCCTTGGTGTTCTCAACGTTCAATCCTATGTTGGCCAAACAAAATACATGTAGCTTACTGTAAAATGATACAGGAATAGATACCAACACTTTTGATATAGTACATGCAGTAAGCTATGGATTTTCTGTTGACAGAAGATACGTTTCTCACCTGTGCTCTTGACGAAATGTCCAAACTATTGATGCCACTGTGTACCTGCTTAGGTTAGGCTGTACTCTCAGTCCAGCCTCTCTCAGTGTTAGTCCGTGGTTTATTACATGGTCCACAATTGTAGCACGAATTTCATTACACAGATTTGGTTGTCTTCTTCTTTGTGCATGTCCTACCCTTCCTCCAGGTCTTCCTCTCCCTCTCCCTCTTCCTCTTCCTCTGACACCGTCCATTTTTTAAAAAGACAGGTGAGCTTACCTGTTGCCTTTTTATAGTGCTTAAACCTGATTGGTGTGTCCACCAATTGTTTACTGCTGTGTCATTGACTGTATTTATGTTTGTAAATCTCACCATTTCCCAGAGGGGTCTATGGAATCAGTCAGTCAGCAAGGTAGCCCTACAGGTTACAACTGTTTCACCAGGTTGGGAGAATCCTTCAGTGCTAGGTCTGCGGAAATGTCACTGTACCACAATAAACACTATAATCACTGCAGTTATTCACACTATTAAGACTAGAGTGCTATACAGTCACTGACTCACACACTCACCCTGAATCCCATTGTCTGTGTGTGTGTGTGTGTGTGTGTGTGTGTGTGTGTGTGTGTGTGTGTGTGTGTGTGTGTGTGTGTGTGTGTGTGTGTGTGTGTGTGTGTGTGTGTGTGTGTGTGTGTGTGTGTGTGTGTGTGTGTGTGTGTGTGCGTGTGCGTGTGCGTGTGCGTGTGCGTGTGCGTGTGTGTGTGTCAATAGCAGTGTGTTACTTTCCCTATGATTCAATCGTTTAGTAGTTCACATTCAAATAGGCCGACCTGACTCCCTGACCATCAACTCTCCCTATTGTTTGTGGAATTGCATTCCCTGCCCTATCTTACATTTACATCTTACATTTACATCTTGACAGCATTGGCCTGTGTTCCTAGTCAGACAGTAGTAAAATATGTGTGAGTCTAGGATAGTGTGTTGGGCTGTTAGGGAGAGAGCTCTGTAGTGCCATGCAAAACTAGCAAGCCTCTGTAGGAGCTATGTAACCCGAGCTAATCTAACCTGCTCCTAGTGCTGCCTGCAGGCCTTAGAGCTAGGCTACAGTACCTCATACTTCACCAAACTGTTAGATCAATCATTTATTTGCTTTATATTATTGAGTCAGAGGTTGTTTGCATTTGCCTTTTGGCCTCTATTGCATTGATGCAAAGGATAATAAGTTGTCAACACAGCCATGTTTTGGTTTGTCAAGGAGCAATGGAGTTGGCAAGAGAAGAAACTAGTGTAACGGGAGATAACCCTGAGAGAAAACAGAGAGAACCCTGAGAAGAAACAGAGAACCCTGGAGGAAACAGAAAGAACCCTGAGAGGAAACAGAGAGAACCCTGAGAGGAAACAGAGGGAACCCTGAGAGGAAACAGAGATAACCCTGAGAGGAAACAGAGATAACCCTGAGAGGAAACAGAGAGAACACTGAGAGGAAACAGAGATAACCCTGAGAGGAAACAGAGAGAACCCTGAGAGGAAACAGAGAGAACACTGAGAGGAAACAGAGAGAACCCTGAGCGGAAACAGAGGGATTTTAAAAGGGAGTGTAAAAGTAGGGTGGGGAACGAAGAAGAGATCTGGAGATCCTGTTCCTTTAATTACCTCACAGAGAGAGAGAGAGAGAGAGAGAGAGAGAGAGAGATAGAACCAGTGAAAAACAAACACCATTGTAAATACAACCCATATTTATGTTTATTTATTTTCTCTTTTGTACTTTAACTATTTGCACATAACATGACATGATTTTTTAAAATTGTCTATTTCACTTGCTTTGGCGATGTAAACATATGTTTCCCATGCTAAAGCCCTTAAATTGAATTGAATTGAGAGGCAGAGAGACAGCGAGACAGAGAGACAGAGAGACAGAGAGAGAGAGAGAAAAGGGGGGGTTGATGAGAGACAGTAACAGAGTGAGAGAAAGAAAATGAGCGGGTGTGAGTGAGAGATAGAGAAAATAGCTTTACATTCTCAACTAATTAGGCAAGTTGGGGGAGAGAAAGAGAGAGATAGGCTAAAATTGGGTGTGTCTTTTGAGGATATCCTCTGCTATGCTGCTGTGTTCGCACCAGTGAGCTCTGCTATCGTGCCAAGGTGCCAGGGGAGGGGGAAGGGGTGGTATTTGGCATCCAGGGGTAGACAGGGACTGCTATAAGAGTTATGGGAAGGCAGGGACTGGCATAGGAGTTCGGGGGAGGCAGGGGGAGGTTGGGGGAGGAGGGTTGGTGTTAGTTGGCATGGCCAGGGGAGGTTGTGAGAGGAGGGTTGGAGATTAGTTGGCATGGCCAGGGGAGACAGGAGGGCAGGGACTGGCATCAGGAAGTCTTTAAGAGGAGTCATAACAACTGCCTCTGTTTTTGCACAAGAGCGAGAGCGAGAGAGAGAGCGAGAGAGAGAGAGAGAGAGGGGGGGTGAGAGGAAGTGAGAGGAGAGAAAAAGAGAGAAATAGAAGCAGATAGTGTTAAAGTGGACATGGGGGCAAACAGGGGCAGAGTGAGTGAGTTTGTATGATTTAAACAACAGATTCTTTAAATTGTTGGTTGGTTTGACTGAAGAAATGTACAAAGAAAGAAGGACGAGGGAAAAGAGAGAACAGCATAGAGAGAGAGAGAGAACGGGAAGGAGAGAGATTAAAAAAGGGGAGTTAGAGAAAGGGAGGGAAGGAAGGACAGAGGGAGGGAGGGGATAGTTGTAGTTTTCCACAGCGAGAGAGAGAGAGAGAGGAAGCTGACAGAGTCTCAGTCCCTGCACACAACAAAAGGCACACACCATGACTACCATGACTCATTCATGACTCATACCACATGGATGTGGCCGGACATATACACGCACAGCACATTGCATGCACGCATACACACAAAAACACACACTATAATATATGCCATTTAGCAGCACGGAGCACAGACACACACGTACGCACTCACACACACACACACACCCACACACACTCATACACACACTATAGAAAACATACACACTAGTGTCATCAATATAGCTTGCTACCTTGTCCCTCCTCTTCAGTAAACATGACCGTCTCTCCACTGTGTGTGTTTGCGCGTGTTTGTGTGTGTGTATGTGTGCGTGTGTGAGAGCTCACCGTTTTAGCAGCACCTACAGTGAACAAACAGAGAGACCATTGATGCACAGTATGTCTCATATTGCCTGTTCCCTGGTTGCAGCTCTCATTGAACCTGGTTAAATAAAGGGAAGGCTGGATTTCTCTACTACAATAACCACAACCCAGTGTGATGACATCAGTGATGTTATTCATGCTTTCTCTCTATTCCAGGGCCAGATAGAGCCAAAAACACAGCTAATGAACTCAGGCAGCAGAACAGGTTTTGCACATGTAGGGGGTGTTGGCCTGCTTTAGTGTTTATGAGTACTTAGAGAGGGCAGAGCAAAGTTGACTTTAGCTTTAGTGTTCATGTCACGTTCGTTCATAGACGGGTCAGACCAAGGCGCAGCGTGATATGCAAACATGTTTATTAAACGAATAAACACAACGACAAAACAATAAACCAACGATACGTGACGTCCTAAGGTACACACAACAAACCTCACACGGAACAAGATCCCACAACCCACTAGTGCCAAAAGGCTGTCTAAGTATGGTCCCCAATCAGAGACAACGAGCGACAGCTGCCTCTGATTGGGAACCACACCGGCCAACATAGATCTAGAATACTAGATCCTACAACATAAAACAAACACAACAAGGTATATACACACCCTGACTCAACATATAAGAGTCCCCTGAGTCAGGGCGTGACAGTTCACAAAATAATACCTGAAATATGTCTGTACAGGGACAGAGAAATAAAATGAGCGGAAAAGAGACTGGTGTGGCGAGTGGAGAGAAACCCAACTCTCATCTGTCTTTCATTTAGCTGAAGACATGTTCCAATTCCACTCAGATTCTGTCTTTCATTTAGCTGAAGACATGTTCCAATTTCACTCAGATTCTGTCTTTCATTTAGCTGAAGACATGTTCCAATTTCACTCAGATTCTGTCTTTCATTTAGCTGAAGACATGTTCCAATTTCACTCAGATTCTTCCATTTGTAATTAAGCCTCCTCATGTGTATAAACCTCTTGCTGACTCTGAACACACACATAGACACACACACACGGTCCTAAGGTTGGCACCAAACTGGTTGTAGTGAAACATTTTCTCTCCTCAGATCCACAACACACATCCCAACTGTAGTAGATGTTTAGTAAACCATGTCCATTGACAGCAATTAACAGTAATGTTACCATGTTGTATTTTGCTACCGACGAAACCAAGACAAGTCTAAGATATCTGACTGTCAATGTTAGTTGGCTGAGAAAGTTTTACAGGGTAAGAGCCTGAACAGAGCAGCAGACCAGACTGGTACTGTTAAGAGCATTTCTGTGGTCAGCTGTGCTCCACTCATACTCTTGTAGTTCATTGTAGTTCCATGCTGTGGTGGGTGGCAATTGAATTCTTTGCTTTCTGCTTTTTTCCCTTCTGTACAGTACCATGTCAACCCCAGGGGCACACACACAACCCGCACTCACACACACACACGCACTCACACACACACAGAGAAATTATATTTCAGTGAGTCACCAACTTTGTTACACAATGACAAAAACTTAACTGAGTTTATTCTCCTGACTCCACCCCCCCCCCCCTCTCTCTCTCTCTCTCTCTCTCGCTCTCTTGCTCTGTCTCTTCCCCCTCTCCCTCCCTCTCTCTCTCTTCCCCCTCTCCCTCTCTCTCTCTTCCCCCTCTCCCTCCCTCTCTCTCTCTTCCCCCTCTCCCTCTCTCTCTCTTCCCCCTCTCCTTCTCCCTCTCCCTCTCTCTCTATCTGTCTCTCTCTCTCCCCTCTTTCTCTCTAGAGGTAGAGGGCTAATAACATAGTATCCATAGAAATCATTAATTCAGCCCCTCCCTCATTTAGCACTATAACAACTAGCATACAGCTGCCACTTAATCACTGTGACTATAGCAGCTGTGCACACACACACACACACACACACACACACACATGCACACATGCACACACACACACACACACACACACACACACACACACAGACACACACACACACACAGGAGAGGATGGCAAAGAAAGGCTAATATCCCTCTAGTTGACCTTTGCACAAACACACCTGATGTTAATGTGCAGCCAGGTATAAAGGCATCATTTTAGTGAGGACATTAGTGTGTACAGTACAGGGATATGTTAAGGATGGGCTGGAGGAAATCAGTATCATTAAGGTATATGCTTTATGGCATTAACTGTGTTGGGCAGACAATAGAGCACAAGGCAAACTACACTTTTAGAAAAAAAGGTTCTGGATAGAACCAAAAAGGGTTCTATTGCTTGGCACCCCTAAAGGTTCTATATAGAACCCTTTTGTAGGGTTCTTTGATAAGAGCCCTGGGGTTTCTTCTTCACTGAAACAAAATGGGTTCCATATAGAAACCTTGGGTTCCATATAGGATTTTATATGGAACCAATTTCGGTTCTTTATTGAACCTTAAGGGGTGCCATATACAGCATGAAGCAAGCATAGAACCCTTTTTGGTTCTATCCAGAATCTTCTTTCTCTAGAGCTGAGATGGGTTCCAGGAAGTGGTGATGGTTGTGAACGAGTCTTTGTGGAGCCTGTTGCTGTAATCAGGCTCACACAACACCACACACCCCTCAGAGAAGCATGTGATATTAGTCTGACTGCTATTACACACATGCAGGTGCGCGTACACTCACTCACCCACACACACGTACACATACACACACAAACACCCACACACACACAAGACTGACTGATGTAGAACTAGAGTGGTACTTTAAAATGGGACCATCACTATCCTGCCTAGTTGCCTACTAACAAAATGAAGTCCTCATTCTCTCTCTCTCTCTCTCTCTCTCTCTCTCTCTCTCTCTCTCTCTCTCTCTCTCTCTCTCTCTCTCTCTCTCTCTCTCTCTCTCTCTCTAGTGCAACGTGAAAGTCTTATGTGAGGTGTGTTGCCCATGAGATAACGGATAAATAAGCAGGACTTGGGCAGCAGCTCATTGGAGCTGAGTACCGGCACCTCAAATTGTCTGCTGCTTGAGCTCCTGTTCCTCTTATAGAATATTAACTCAAAAGTATTGTGGAGCTCCTGCACCCAACTATAAACAGTACCGGCACCCAAAATGAGTACCGGAACCTATTTCAGTCAAGCACTGTAAATAAGTCACACCACCATGTGTGTGATGCCTCTGCTCACAGGGTGTTGTGTGTGTCTGCCTGTATGTGTTTGTATTTATGTGTAGTTTCATAGGGCGTGTCACCTGTAGTCACTAGATGGCCATGCTAAACAGGACAAAAGTGTCTGAATTTATATAGAAAAGCACTTTAACTATTTGTTAGTCCGGTCATCCTCTGATTTGACAGGTCCCATTCAATCAAAACCTCTATTCCGTTTTCGGGGGTGAGAGAAAAAATGAAATAAGTAAGATGTTCTACTTTAGAATAGTACGGTTCACAATATCCCTGAGGGGTCTATGGAACCAGCCAGCCATTAAGGTAGCCCTACCAGTTAGTTTGGACAGTTTGGAAATGTCATAATAAACACTATAATCACTGCAGTTTGAATAGTAAGGTTCCATCACATGAGTTATAGAATCATTTAACTGAAAAGTTGTTGGATGATGGATGAATAACTACAGTCAGAATAAGAGGTATTCACTCTCATTCAAAGACATTAGACATATGCAGGGCTCTCTCCTCTCTCTCTATCTCCTTTCTCTCTCTCGCTCTCTCTCTCTCTCTTTCTCTGACTCTGTCCAACTCCTCGCACAACTTCAGTGAGTGAAAATGTGTGTTTTGAGGTTTATGTTGTTGTTGTTTTATAGGGGGAGTTTGGTTACTTTCATACATTCATGTATGGATACATTCATGTGAAGTAATTATTAACTTTAGAAAATAAATATACCTAGTATAATTTGGGTGTTACTGTGAAAAGCTCTGTTTGTAAATATAATTTAGTGAGACATTTAGCGTGACATATTTAGGGTGGAACTGAGAGATGATAAAAATTACTCTTTGATGAGAGTCTAACATTTAGGGACCTTCAGTCACTAGTTTACATTAAGAAGGGAACAGAACATTGCAGTTTCCATTTCCCTCAGATAAAGAGAGAAAGGGAGGGGAGAGGGGAGGGGAGGGGCGTGGGGAGAGAGAGGTGTGGGGTGTGGCGAACACTGTTTAAAACCAACAGCCCATCCCTCTCTTCCTCACTCTGTCTAAATTCCTCTCTCTCTCTCTTTTCTGACTCTGTCCAACTCCTCGCACAACTTCGGTGAGTGAAAACTAAACCTAGAAAAACTTTTACCTGAGCACCTCGCTGCTAAAATGCTTCAGTTTGTTTTAGCTGCGTGTCTCTGATATGTTAGATGCACAGAATTATACATTCTCATTGGGTGATTTACAGCATTTATTTGCAATTGTGTGTAGTTTAATGTTTTATAGTGATTAATACTTGACTGCAAAAGTTTGAACGACTTCAGGGTGTACTTTGCAACAGTTAGTAATTGCCTGTCTGCACTGTTTGATCTCGAGCCAAGCTCTGCGGAAGGCGTAACTCTGTCTGCCTGTCCATTCAGACACGTGCGGGTGCTACTCAGAGCACTACGCAGTTTAGATGAAAGAATCCCGCTTCTCTTCCTCCTCTCTCTCTCTCGTCCTCCCTCAATCCTTCCGTAGTGCAGAACACTACCTCTTTCTATCCTCCACACCCCCCTCTCTCTCCCTACCTCTCTCTTTCCTTCACTCTGTCCTTACCATAAACTCTCTCTCGCTCTCTCTCTCCAACCATTCTGTGAGTAGAGTGTGTTTCTAGTTATGGGATGGAGGGTAGAAGGTGTGTCTGGTCGGCTGCCAGCCAGTCCTGGGGCAGCTGACAGTGACTCCGAGAGAGATCAGTGGAGTCCAGCACAGTGACTGGCATTGTTCCTCACAACTATATGTTTGTGCTTAGCATGCTTGTACTGTACGGTTGCTTCAGCGTCCTTATTTGACCGCACTTACTGCAAGTCACTCTGGAGAGGAGGGTCAGCTAAATGAGTGATTTACGTTACAGACGCTTCCTTAAACTCAGAAGCTTCACCCCACCTAGACTATGGGTAGGCAGATAGAAGAGAGAGAGCAACCTCCATACATAGTGCCAAGATATGTCAAGGGACAGAGTGAAGAGACACACCTTAACATTTTACATTTACATTTTAGTCATTTAGCAGACACTCTTATCCAGAGCGACTTACAGTTAGTGAGTGTATAAATTTTTCATACTGGCCCCCCATGGGAATCAAACCCACAACCCTGGCGTTGCAAGCGCCATGCTCTACCAACTGAGCTACAGGAGGGCTTAACCAAACTAGATAGAAAGGGGGTGGGGGAGGTTGTGAGATTTCTATGTTATTGTTTGCCTGAAATTACCAACACACCTTTCAGCCTACCCACCAATGTCCTCCCATATGTCTTTCTGTCTGTCACTCTCTCTCTCTCTCTATCCTTTCATTCTCTCCTTAAAAGCCCCCAGAGTTAATGAGAGAGACATGCAAGGGCGTTGGCTAGAGCCATGCCTGTTTGTGTTTAAACAACTCACCCCCCTCTTCTCTCCCTTTCTCCCCTCCATATCCGCCTCTCTCTCTCTTCCTTCTCTCTCTGCCTCGCTAATTGCCTCTGTTGCGTTGCTCTCCATCTCTCCTCCCCTCTCTTTCTCTTCCTCCCTTTGTGGTAGAGAGGTAGAACTTGTTTGCTGTAGTGAGGCGTGGTGTGTGTAGTTAAGTCTTTGCTTTGTGTGAAGCAACAGTTAATACTCTTTAAACCCTCTTTTCAACCTGAACCTTATGTTTAAACACAACATGATTAAACCAGTGCCAACATGACTTTATTTCCCATACATTGATGGAATGGTAACCCGGATGTAAGATAACATGGATTTGAATTTGATTATTCAGTCAACAATAACACATTTATCCCTTTAACTTAGTTTCTGGGATTTCACGTTTCAAAAATTGAAATGTGAAATATTCATATAATGTTGATAATATTAGATGTATTATACTGTGAATACAGAGTAACCAAACTTTCCTCTCTCTGTGCGTGGACATCATGTCCACTAGCATCCTGCTATCGTAATAAAACATTGATAATACTGTAAATTAATAACCTAAATCTGTACCTCCATTCTCTCTGTGTGTGTGTGTTGTAGTCACCATGTCACAGGTCCAGCAGGCTATGGCATTGCTCATCACAGTCTTCCACAAGTACTCTGGCAAGGAGGGTGACAAGACGACCCTGAGCAAGGGAGAACTCAAAGATCTGCTCAACGCTGAGCTTGGAGAGATCATGGGGGTGAGTGGACCCTAGATACAGTTCAGTTCAATCATGCTTTATTAGCAGCACTACCAAATACAATATTGCTAAAGACAGACACTATTGAAATATTGAATTGCTCGAAACATCACAAACACATGACCCGCCTCATCCAATAGAATAACTTAATCTCTCACACCTTTCATAAACAAATAACAACTGTGTGTACTCTAGTTTTAACTGCTGAACTCAGTCTCACCCATTACCTCTCTGTCTATGTTTCTCTCTCTCTCTCTGATCACTATAACAGAAAAACACTGACCAGGCAAAGGTTGACAAGATCTTCAAAGATCTGGACGCTAATGCAGACAACAGTGTGGACTTCCAGGAGTACGTCACACTGGTGGCCTGCCTCACCATGATATGCAATGAGTTCTTCACCAAGAAGTGAAACAGCTCTCCCTAGCCACTCTCCACAGAACAGCAGCTCTTGCTACATGAGTGAATTAATTATAAGATTAGCAAGATCCTCAATGCAGGTTCAGAGGGACAGAGATGCAGGTTTACACACACACAGAAAAGGGGTTGGGTTGGTTATACACACCACACATAGGTGAAGGACACAGACACTGACCTGTACAAATACAAACATATAGGCTACGATCTCATGAGATAGAGAGGAAGCTCCTTGGTTTGTTTAAAGTGAAAAATGAAATAAACTATTTTAATACGTTTGGAAGAAAGCTGACTTATCATTTGTGCAAGTGTGTGCGTGTTTGTGCATGTGTGGTTGCCTGTGTATGTCCTAAATATGATACAGCAAGCAACATGAATCAAACATTACCTTTGTATTCAGATACCTGGTGAAATAATAAAATGTGTTGATTATGTCAACGTAAACCAAACATACAATGAAATTAGGGGTTATGTGGCATACACTATATTTGAGTACTTAATTACGTCAAAATACTGTTATCTACTCCAGAGCCAGTAAGAATATGGGAAGTCAGCTGTTACCTTGAAAGTCCAATAGAGCCACATATAGAACCACCTCCAAGATGAAGCCTCCTACCCAGCAACATGAAACAACAAAGATAATATCCAAGTAATGATACTGTATCTCAGGTTTCCATAGAGAACCTATAGGACAATACTGAAGATTAAAATGAAGATTAGCCATAGTCCAGCAATCGCCTAGTCTTAGTCAAGGCTGCACGAGGAAGTTTGTACATGTCTATCACCAGATGATCATCGCCGCGAGTGAGAACAGGATGGTAGGGGGAGGGAGCAGCAGCTACATAAAAATAATTGTGTGTTAAGTAGCGCACGGTAGAAGGTAAGCTTGTTCAGGTATCAGGAAGAGGTGTCCTGAGAGTCAGTGGCTGTATGTTTTTAAGTGTCTCAGAGTAGGAGTGCTGATTTAGGATCAGTTTTGCCTTTTTAGATCACAATGAATGATATTACAAGGACAGGGGGGGACCTGATCCTAGATCAGCACTCAGAGGCACTTGATACATACAGCTCCTGGTCACGCAGCCACTCGGTTGAATCTAACACATCTCTATGATGCATTAGTCTTGATCAGGGTTGGGGTCATATGCAGTGGAGTATAGTGGACATATTTTCATGGAGGTCAATACTTGTCATACTGGGAAACTAATTAGCATAAACTCAGTGGCAGTGGGCAGGCAAAGAATGCCACAAACTTTGCCATTGGCTGAGGCAGTGAGTGGGCAGAGGTTGGAATGAGAGGCCGCCTGTATGAGCCTATCAGAGTGCCAGACAGTGGGGTGTGTGTGGGAGAAGTAGAACGGTCTCTCATCATGTGAGAGCCCAAAGACACACACACATGCTCCTCACCACGGAAACGCTTCTCACCTCTGGGTCGTCGTGGAGACGCTCCTCACCTGGACAGGAGACTCCACCCTGCATAAACCGGAATTATATATATTAGCCAATCAGACACCTAGTGGCTGGATGGAATAAGGAAATAATCTGCATAGGCTAATCCTAATCTACAAACAAAGGCAGTTTTAATCTGAGATCTTCTCGGCAGGCTGGGCTGGCTGAGTCTGTGGGACTGATCCACCAAAGACAATCTATTGGAAGATACCCAGAATCTATTTCTCCAATAGGAATCCCAGATCACGCTTGTGATAGCACGCACATGGATCTAATCTTCCTGTCTCCCATTGACCGCAATACAACCACATGGTGATCTGTTCATGTTCTGTAGTTGTTCGTGGAAGTAATCGTCAGTTGTGCCTCTAAGTTTAAACCCTCTCTGACTCTCTACCCACCACAGGTAGTGACTGGCTTTTTCACAGAAGGCTGTAGTGAATGGAGGTGGATGAAAGCGCCTCTGATGTGGTTTAGATAATCTATTGTCTGCTGTTGGCTGTCTGGTGACAAGGAGGCTATTTTTGGTCAGTCATGTTCGGTAGTGTGAAGAAAATCATCTCTCTGTTTGAGACTCGTCAGCAGCCCCGCCCCCTCTCTCTACCTCCTTCCCTCCCTCCATCTCTCTCTCCATCTCTAACTCCTTCCCTCCCTCCATCTCTTCCCCAATCCCTCCCTTCCTCTATGTCCTCTCTCAGGTTCAGTAAACAAGCCCCCCAGTCCCCCTCAAATAGACACTCCTCTCCTTCCACCTCCCTCTCTGGCTGCCCTTCCTCCCTCTCCCCTCAGACCAAACCCAGACCCCCCCTTACCCCCCCACCTGTCCACCAACAACTACAACTTCCGGCTAGATGGAGAGAGGGAGAAGGAAGCAGGGAGGGAGTGAGTGATAGGGGTTGGGGTCATACAGTGCTGAGAGGTCGTGGGGGGGTCAGGGTTAGGGACTCATGGCCGAGCGGACGGCAGGAGCTTCAGATGAGGAACCAACGCTCATCTGTCACCATGGAGATTCCACAACGCTTTAGGACTGCAACAAAACCTCAAAGACAGACCACTACTCAACCCCAACCTCAACCCCAGACCACTACTCAAACCCAACCTCAACCACAGACCACTCTTCAACCCCAACGTCAACCCGAGACCACTGTTCAACCCCAATCTCAACCCCAGACCACTACACAACCCCAATCTCAACCACAGACTACTATTCAACCCCAACATCAACCTCAGACCACTACTCAACCCCAACCTCAACCGCAGACCACTACTCAACCCCAGACCGCTACTCAACCCGAACATCAACTGCAGACCGCTACTAAACTCCAGACCACTACTCAACCCCAACCTCAACCCCAGACCCCTACTCCACCACAGACCACTACTCAACCCCAACATCAACCGCAGACCACTACTAAACCTCAGACCAATGCTCAACTCCAACCTCAACCCCAGACCACTTCTACGTCTCAACCCCAACCCCAACCCCAACCTCAACACCAGACCCTGACCAAAGAACTGGCCCCGCTCCCTCCCTGGTCGCTGTGTCTGAAGGGTACACCTTCTGTCCAGAACTCTGAGGCAGCCTTCCTGTCCCTGCTGCTCTTCTGCCACAGGTAACCATGGAAATGGCCTGGCCATTTGTTGTTGGGAGGTGACTGTGTTCAGGAATAGACATCAATGTGAACCATGTGCACTAACACACAATCTCCTTTGTTTTGTTGTTGTTGTTGTTGTTGTTGTTGTTGTTGTTTCAGTGGCTCCAGTAGCAGTAAGATTGCAATTGACAACAAGATTGAGCAAGCCATGGTAGGATAGTGTGTTTATGGTTATAGTGTCTGTATTGTGTTGCATTGAAGGACTTGGTGAACAGCCATCTGTTGCTGGAAGAATTGTGACATACATTTGATGATATGCTATAATTACATGTTGTATATTGCTGTAGGACTTGGTGAAGAGCCACCTGATGTTGGCTGTGAGAGAGGAGGTGGAGCTACTGAGGAAGCAGATCAACCAGCTGTCAGAGAGAAACGCCCAGCTGGAGAGAGAGAACTACATATTGAGAGCACTGAGAGACAGACACAGACAATAACGCAAGCGTCCACGCACACACACATACACAGAGAGAAGCTAACAGTATTAGTACATGCCTTTCACTTGCATTTTTTAAAAATCCAGGCGAGTCAATAAAGAACAAATTCTTATTTGCAATGACAGCTTGGCTATGATGATGATGATGATGCAGTCTCTTGTAATGATGATGCTGTAGTTATGAAGAGGCCTGGTTGCCAGTCTCTGTAAGGTTCCACTTAGACTATTCCATGTTATGTGCCAACCAGGCTAATGAATAGGGGTTCTGAAAGAGGAAGTGTGAAATGTGCATATTCTCTAATTCTGCACCCCCAAAAAAAATATGAGTCAAATAAATAACTGTTACTAAAGAAGAGATTGACTTGTGCCGTGGAGTCCACCACTTACACAAGCACACACAATGTAACATGCACGCCAGGGGGCGCCATTTTGTAATTTCCTACTAATGAAGAAACCGGAAGTGTGATTGTTTCGTTCTGAAGAAGGAGTTATGGCGGCGCCAGTGGAGGGAACTTCAAAAGTTAACAGATCCTGCTAAATAGAGTCAATCTATCCTCATGTATTAACAGTGAAAACTACAAGAAACGCGTGAGCTCAGATACCATTCCGGGCGCTTCATCATAACAGTAAGCTGAGAATAAACGACATGATTGAATTTGGATAGCTTTAGTTAACGTTAGCTAGCTAACTAGCAAAACAAACCATATAGCTGGCTAGTAGTACATATAAAGTTAGCTGGCTAACTGACTGGTAAGCTTTCTAGCATGTCGGCTGTCGTCGTTAGCTAACTAGCTGTCTGTGTGCTGAAAGCTCCCACTGTGAAGGGAATCTAGCTCTAGCTAGATAACGTCACATCTTTATATCTGGTTGGAAGTGTAACGTTAACGTTACAGATCCAACAACGGTAAGGGACTGCGTTGGGCATAGGACTCAAAATGTTTTAAGTTTGCTCCAGCGGAAAGGTTTGTTTAGGGGGTCTTAAGGTAAGGGTTAAGGTTAGGCAAAAGGATAGTGTAACTGCCATTCAGAACCATACAAAATATTCTGGTAATTGACTGCCTTTGCCTTATATCTTTCCTAAAATCAGTAACAGATCCGTAACCCAAAGACAAAGATCCAGACTGGTGACCTAAGATGACCAGAGCAGGTCCCCTGCAGCAGCGTCCTCTAGCAGGGTGCAGCGACCCAGACATCCGGCTGGTTCCCCTGCCTGCCCCGGTGCCCCTGGTCCCCGCTAGCCCCCTGCGGTGCCCGGAACTGGACCTGTCCCTTCCCCTCAGCCCCGACCCACCACGGCCCAATCCGGCTAGCCTGCTGAGAGGACGCAGCCACCGGCAGGTCAGTCTGACACAGACATACACCCTGACGGACAGTCACAGATGGTGCTTTTCTCAGTTGTCAAGACAGCTGTAGAAGTGATGAGAGATCTGTGTGTGAGTCTGTGTGTGTTTTTGGAGAGACATCACTGAAATGTGTGCCCCTGACTCTACAGGTGCGATTTGCCTCCGAGGAGCCTGTGGTTGTCACGGTGATAGCAGAGCCTAGCAACGACCCTCCACCTTGGCAACGCCCTGGACACTCCAGCAGTTACTCAAAGGGCAAAGGACTCCATGGTAACTAACCCTCCTGGTCTGGAGTCTGATAAGGTCATGTTCCCCTGCCCAGGCATTGCATGCATCAACCAATGGTTATGTGCCACGTCATTGACTGTGCCGTCGCACCAGATTGCTATAACATATGATGTGGTTAGCTGATACGTAAAATACCTATCCAGGCGTTGTAAGATCTGGCATGAGTCAGCAATGTCTGAGCAGAGGAACACAACCTGTATGGATGTCTTCCAGATCTGTTTTCTGACTGGTCAACATCTCGTCCTGTATTCCTCCCATAGGTGGAGCTCTGCGTAGGAGGGCAAGGTCAGCAACCAATGAGGAGGCTCTCTGTGAGGAGAGGGGTGGCAGCCTCCCTGAAGGGGCGGAGTTAAATACTACTCTGGCTCTGAGGGCTGAGCTAGATGACGTGGCAGGGGCAGAGTTTAACTCCCAGAAGGCTGTGCAGGAGCAACTGCAGAAGTCAACCAGAACCAAGAACAGCATCAGCGCCCGGGTTACAGAGGGTAACACACACACACATAGAAACACACACATGCAGACATAACCATAACCATGGTCCTCTGTAGCTCAGCTGGTAGAGCACGGCACTTGTAACGCCAAAGTAGTGGGTTCGATCCCCGGGACCACCCATACACAAAAATGTATGCACGCATGACTGTAAGTCGTTTTGGATAAAAGCGTCTGCTAAATGGCATATTATTATTATTATTATTACATAAACACATAGCACACACTAACAGAGTGTATGTCCTGTCTTTGTCTATAGGGGTGAATGTCCCTCCATCCCAGCACCTCTACAGGGCATTGGTCAGTGTGAATGTGGAGGAGGAGGAGCTTATCAGCCAGGCTCTACGTGACAGGCTGCAGCTGGTCCCACCCACATGCAGCCATGGCAACAAGGCAGGTCCCTCTCACTGACCCCATCAGATTACATTTACCCGTGTGTGTCTAAGCAATATGTACATCGAAAAGTCTCATGACCTGCAACTAGTCCATACCTGTATTTGTGCGTGTGCGTGTGTGTGTGTGTGTGAGAGCAGAAAGAGGACAGTCCTGACCTGCAGGTTTTCTTCAGAGGGGATCTGCTGAGAGAGAAGCCCCTCCTACCAGGGGAGGAGATGACCATGCCACGCCCCCAGCCCATCCCACGACCCGCACACACAACCTTCGACCTCTACCACAGACAAACATGCTGGGAGGCCGGACCCTGACTGAAAGGCCCAATACTTAAGAAAAGCATTATTCCTCATTTCCCTTCCTACTTCCGTCATTCTCAGATGTAAATATTGTATTTTAAACTAATTTAAGATATTAAAGGAATTAACCTGAATCATGTTGATGAGTGATCTTTACTGCGTATGTGTGTTCTTGAGCCTTTGTTTGTGCTTGCTTGCGTGTGTGTACGAGTTGTGGTTGATGGAGAGCGAGGGAGGAGGTAGTGGTGGGTGAGGGAGAGATTGTCCAGGGATCGAAGACAGCTGCAAGGTGAGTACACAGCTTCAATTCAAACTGCTAGGTGTGTAGTGTTTGTGTCTGTAACGGGGGTATAGAGAGCAATAGTAATGGTGTCTTTTGTAGGCACTAACAGAGGCTAACTCTGCCATGGCTTGTTGGCCAAAGCCTATGGGGATATGTATGTTTTTTTTGGAGGGTTTTGGGATAAATGCAGATGCATTTTGAAGCATTTATGTAATCAAAACAAGCAAAAGGCTTTATAACTCATTAATGTCTTGTTAACTGACTGATATTATACGTATAAAATCTCCTAAGCCAGAGTTAACCTCAGACCTTATTTTCTGCGTTTATCCCAAAACGCCATTATTTCCCCATTCATTTCCCCATAGGAATGGCTGAACGAACCAGAGGTTAACTAGCTTCAGTTTATTTTTTTACTAAAGCTGGTGAGCTCTATAGTGTGTGTATTATGTAGTGTTGGTGTGTGTAACACATTGGTGTAACAGGTTGTGTGTGAGAGATTATTGTGTTGGTGTGTGATTGCTGACATCGAGCATGTCCTTTCCCTACCACAGGATAGACATGTTTGTGTTTCAGTGGTGGGAACAATTCTATAATTCATTGAAAATGGTACTCCATCTCCCAAATTAAACCAATTGAAATGGAATTGACCCCAAATCACCTAGTTGTGTTGTGTTTTATATCTCCTGGATGTGTGGTTCAGGATCATCTCCGGTTATAATCCATCAGCCTACGTCATCCTTTGCTGTAACCTGGGTGATATAGACCATCCACACTTTCTCTCTCTCTCTCACACACACAGGCACGCTTGTACCTTCTCAGCTCATCTCTCACACACACCCCAGTCTCTGAGCCCCGGGCATCTCTCTCTGACCATGGACGTGTCAGTGCTGGGCAGTGGGAGCGGCTGTTCAGAGGATTGTGGGAACCAGAGTGACCGGACTGACTGGAAATGGGAGGACTTCAGTGGGGCTGAGCTGGTGTGTGTGACGGCCGTGTGTGTGCTGCTGCTGGCCCTGGGCATCACAGGAAATATGTTAACCATCCTGGTAGTTTGGCTCCGGCCACACCTGAGAAGCACCACCTACCTCTACCTGAGTAGTATGGCCATCTCCGACCTCCTCATACTGCTACTGATGCCTTTAGATCTATACTACAAGGTAAGGGGTGGGGTGGGGGGGGGTCTCTCTCTAGCTATGGAGGTTCCCAACCTGGGTTTTAGGTAGCTGATACTGTGTGTGTGTGATTTCTGTTTCTCTCTTGCTAACTGTGGAGGTTCCGGCCTTGGGTGTTGGATGATACAATGTGTTTGTGTGTGTAACCTCTCTCTGTGTTCGTCCCTCTAGCTGTGGAGGTTCCGGCCCTGGGATCTGGGCGATACAGTGTGTAAGCTGAGTGTGTTCGTCAGTGAGAGTTGTACCTATTCCTCCATCCTCCACATCACCGCCCTTTCTCTGGAGCGCTACCTCGCTGTCTGTCGACCACTCACAGCCAAGACCCTGGTCACACGGACCCGCGTCCGCACTCTCATTGGCTGCCTGTGGGTTGTGGCTGTGATCAGCGCCGGGCCGGTGTTTGCTATGGTGGGGGTAGAGGAGCTGGGGGGAGGAGAGGGGGAGAGCGAGTGTCGCTGTACGGACTACGCCGTCTCCTCAGGCCTGCTGGGGGCCATGATGTGGCTCTCCAACCTCTACTTCCTGGTGCCACTGGGCATTCTGGGAGTTGTGTACAGTCTGATCGGCAGGAAGCTGTGGCTCCGCCCACAACGCAGCAGCCGAGACCGCGCCCAGCGACACACCATCAAGATGCTAGGTGAGGCTGTGTGTGGGAGCGAGAGAGTCAGTCTCTGTATTTTAAAGTTACTTTGAGTTGATTTAGTCATGGTATTTGGAGCTACGAAGGGGCCTCCCAGCTCCAACTACTGGTTTAGCCCTCAGCAATACTAACGCTAAGCAGCTATTGTGAACCAACTATATTACATTTACATTTTAGTCATTTAGCAGACGCTCTTATCCAGAGCGACTTACAGTTAGTGCATACATTATTATTTTATATATATTTTTTCATACTGGCCCCCCCCGTGGGAATCGAACCCACAATCCTGGCGTTGCAAACGCCATGCTCTACCAACTGAGCTACATCCCTGCCGGCCATTCCCTCCCCTACCCTTGACGACGCTGGGCCAATTGTGCGCCACCCCATGGGTCTCCCGGTCGCGGCCGGCTACGACAGAGCCTGGATTCGAACCAGGATCTCTAGTGGCACAGCTAGCACTGCGATGCAGTGCCTTAGACCACTGCGCCACTCGGGGACACATACATATCACACATACAGTAATAATATTAGCTCTAATTTCAACTCTCTCTCTGTCACTCCATCCCATATTCTCCTCTCTCTCTAGGTATGATCGTGCTGGCGTTTGTTCTGTGTTGGCTGCCGTTCCACGTTGGTCGGACGTTGTTCTCTGTGACTCTGGGCTCCAGCGCTGACATGTACTACGTCTCTCAGTACTTTAACCTGGTCTCCTTTGTATTGTTCTACCTCAGTGCTGCTGTCAACCCTATCCTCTACAACACCATGTCGGCACGCTACCGCCACGCTGTCCGCAGCCTGCTGCGCTCACACACACACTCACACCGCTCCCGCCACACCTCACTCACGCCACAACACTCTACCACCACCCTGTAACTCACAGACACACACACTCACTCGCACACAGAAAACCTTGGAGATGGATGAAGGAATAAGACTGTTTAGAGGAACATTGTCTTTAGTGAGACATATTGTCCGATTTATTGTATAATATTTGCTCAATATATATTTGCCATTTTGATGACTGTTGGTTCTAAATCCCTGAAGGTGTGTGTGTTCCCAGAGTGATGTGTAATAAACTGTAATTCCAGCCTTTTGTCTTTGTGGTACTTTAGCTCTGGTCTGTCTGTGTGTGTTTGTCACCATGGTGACTGGTAAGGGTAAGAATGGCCCCTGGGGAGTATTGGCGGGTTGGGAGATTGATCAGAGGGGGTTACTGTGATTATTGGTTAATGTGAGGGAGGGAGGGATGTAAGGTGTGTGTATCAGTGGGAGGTTGGAGCCTTTGAGTTGACAGCGTGCTCAGTGTTCCACTCAGTCTCATCACAGACTGACTGATTTAGCAGACTTGACACCTGCAAGCCCACCCACCCCACACTCTCACACTCACACAGCTCTTGGGAGCCCCCCCTCCACTTTGCTATGGCACATTCTAGGAAATCGGTGACATCAATTAACAAGGGAGACAAGGACACCAGTGGCTACTGCAGACCTCCAGGCTCAGATCTAAATATCACAGCAAAGTAGAAATTGGTCTTTATTTTTTCACATCGCAGTACAAAAATTATCGGTCCTCTACTGTGCCTTTTGGAGTATTTTGTACTACTGTACATTTTGAATGTATGTTACATCTAATCTAAATAAAACATTTGATTGATAATAAACCCTGGACTCTTCACTTGATTCACTTTCTTTCATGACAGACTCAGTCAACCTGTCATGATGGAGAGAAAGGAAGAGAAAGAATCTGAAATGTATCTTTATATTATATTATTATATGTCTTTGTGAGACACAGTGTGGGTGAACGGATGATCTCCGCATGTGTAGTTCCCACCGTAAAGCATGGAGGAGGTGGTGTTATGGTGTGGGGGTGCTTTGCTGGTAACACTGTCTGTGATTTATTTAGAATTCAAGGCACACTTAACCAGCATGGCTACCACAGCATTCTTCAGCAATACACCATCCCATCTGGTTTGGGCTTAGTGGGACTATTATTTCTTTTTCAACAGGACAATGACCCAACACACCTCCAGCCTGTGTAAGGGCTATTTGACCAAGAAGGAGAGTGTCGGAGTGCTGCATCAGATGACATGGCCTCCACAATCACCAGACCTCAACCCAATTGAGATGGTTTGGGATGAGTCGGACGGCAGAGTGAAGGAAAAGCAGCCAGCAAGTGCTCAGCAAATGTGGGAACTCCTTCAAGACTGTTGGAAAAGCATTCCAGGTGATGCTGGTTGAAAGAATGCCAAGAGTGTGCAAAGCTGTCATCAAGGCAAAGGGTGGCTATTTGAAGAATCTCAAATATAAAATATATTTTGAGTGGTTAAACACTTTTTTGGTTACTACATGATTCCATATGTGTTATTTCATAGTTTTAATGTCTTCACTATTATTCTACAATGTAGAAAATAGTAAAAAAAATAAAGAAAAACCCTTGAATGAGTAGGTGTGTCCAAACTTTTGACTGGTAGTGTATATTTACATAAAAATATATGGGGGATTGGAAATGATGCAGACACTTACATTAATGGAAGCTACAATCTATCTGCAGTATTAAAGCTGATCTACCCCCCCTAAAAAAAATAAAAAAATAATAACAAATAACAAAATAAGGGACAAAAATACCATTCTCATCTCCCCTGCCCTGTCCTTCACACTTGGGGCGTCTTCAGCAGGACATAACATTTTGGAAAGTTCAGATAGAAATTGTTATGTAGAACAAACATGCCTTTTTCGACATGCAGAACAAGGAATACATGTAGCCTCTATTCATGGCATTTCTATCTGCAACGTTGGACAATGTTTGGCAACTGAACGTGGCACAGGTAGCACTAGCCTATCACCTGGGGTGTATTCATTAGTCAGATTCTGTTGCAACATATTTTGCAACAGAAACTGTTCACTTCAAATGAAAAAAGGCTTTGCAATGAAAACTAGAGTTTCTGTTGAACAAATTCAGGAAGGTCCCTCCCTACTTCGTTCCGTTTGCTCTGTTTGCTTCTGTTTGGTTACTAGAGTAAACGGTAAATGGAATCCGACTAATGAATACACACCCCTGATGCCTCACATTGGCCACTTAACCCACACACACAACCAGGCACATGCACCAGACCTTTTACTCTCCAGCTATGAGAAAAGTTCTCTTTCAGATTGGTGGTAATCATTTTATATGTTATGCTTATACTCTTCCCCCTCTTGTAAATTTAAATGTAACGAATTTCCCATTGAACAGAACATGGCTAGCTAATTTCTGATAAGATTTGGAATCTTGGAAAATTCCAGGCCCATGAGCAGTGATGGGAAGTTCGGCTCTTTTTACTGACTCTGATCTTTTCAACTTGTTCAGTCAAAATAACTAGTCATTTTGTTCATTTGATTCAGTTATGCCCAGGACACGCAGGACTGAGAGGAACGACCGGTGAACAATTAACTAAAAACTCATACAATTATTTGTTGATACCTTTGAAACAAGGTCTAGTTGTGGCTTGCCTGGCTACCCAAACCCCTTGCTCCGGCCAAATGCTACGCCATGCCCACGGACGTTAGTTTATTCTCTGCAATGAGTATGGATCTGAGTACCTCCCCGACAATTTCTAGAACGCAAACACATTCTAACTGTTCTGAATGGTCCCAGAAACCAATGGTCCAACTCGAGGTGCCATAAACAAAAATGCACCCCCCTCCCCAATGTTACAAATATTTTCACTTGACCCTCCCCTTGTAATGTAAAAAAAATGTGCACACCTTCTCCCCTCATGAAACGTACTCTAAAATAATTATTACCAGCATAAATAACAACAACTGTAGCAACCGATGCCACGCAGGGCTAACGGGCCAGAAGGTTGAGGGTCCACTGACCACCACGGACGAGCTCACTCTCCCTGCCTGTCTCATTACACTACAATCAGAGCAAACTGCAGACAATGATCAGCTAAGGGGAAGTCATATTTTCAACATTTTAGTGCTGTTTTTATAATTATATAAAATATATGCCCAAAAAATGCACCACACAGAACCAATAAGCAACGCATAACTGTATACAGATTACCGACTTTGAGCGCTTATCATCATGGTTTGTGTTTTCAACACCACAATCAAGTAGAGTATGTCAAACTTGAAAACAGAAAATACATCCTTCCCTCCCTACTCAGTACCGAAGGCTTGGTTTGACAATCTCCTAATGTCATTAAACTTTTTGGTGTTTTGTAACATATGTCTCTTTCCATTAATCCAATGGAAAATTGCAGTTTGGATGCTGGAATTATTTCAGAGTGGAGGGGATAAACATGCACAGGTAGCCTACAGTGCATTCGTAAAGTATTCAGACCCCTTGACTTTTTCCACATTTTGATACACTACACCCTTATTCTAAAATGTATTTTAAAAATGTTTTTCCTCATCAATCTACACACAATACCCCATAATGACAAAGTGAAAACAGGTTTTTAGAAAAAACACCAATACCTTATTTACAAAACTATTTAGACCCTTTGCTATGAGACTCGAAATTGAGCACAGGTGCATCCTGTTTCCATTGATCATTTTTTAGATGTTTCTACAACTTGATTGAAATTCACCTGTGGTACATTCAATTGATTAAGACATGATTTGGAAAGGCACACACCTGTCTATATAAGGTCCCATAATTGGCATTTCTTGTCAGAGCAAAAACCAAGCTATGAGGTCGAATACATTTTTTATGTAGAGCTCTGAGACAGGATTGTGTCGAGGCACAGATCTGGGGATGGGTACCTAAAAATTTCTGCAGCATTGAAGGTCCCCAAGAACATAGTGGCCTCCATCATTCTAAAATGGAAAACGTTTGGAACCACCAACACTCTTCCTAGAGCTGGCCGCCCAGCCAAACTGTGCAATCGGGGGAGAAGGGCCTTGGTCAGGGAAGTGACCAAGAACCTGATGGTCACTCTGATAGAGCTCCAGAGTTCCTCTGTGAGAGAACCTTCCAGAAGGACAACCATCTCTGCAGCACACCACCAATCAGGCCTTTATGGTAGCGTGGCCAGACTGAAGCCACTCCTCAGTAAAAGGAACATAACAGCCTGCTTGGAGTTTGCCAAAAGGCACCTAAAGGACTCTCAGACCATGAGAAACAAGATTCTCTGGTCTGATGAAACCAAGATTGAACTCTTTGACCTGAATGCCAAGCATCACATCTGGAGGAAACCTGGCACCATCCCTACGGTGAAGCATGGTGGTGGCAGCATCATACTGTGGGGATGTTTTTCAGAGGCAGGGAGACTTGTCAATATCGGGGGAAAGATGAACCGAGCAAAGTACAGAGAGATCCTTGATGAAAACCTGACTTGGGAGAATGATGATCGGCAACAGCACATCAGTATCAGGAGTAAAACTACAGCCAGACTGGTCTGCTACTGTGCCTTTCTAGAATATGTTGAGAGTAGACCCACAACTGATCCAAATGGAATGAACCATTCAAATAACAGTGCTTTTGCGCCATTATTCAAATTGAATTTTCACTGCAGTTTACAGCCTAGAGTAGAATTCCACTCAATTGTTCTCACTTGAAAACAATAATGCAATTATTCATTGGATTGTGCTGATGTAGGCTAGTCTAGGTAGGATAATTGTATTGTCCCTAAACAAGATCAATAGAGGAGCTTTTTGAGTTGTGTCTTCACTGTTCTTTCATGCGCAATGACACACATGGCCTCTCCGCTGATTATCAGTTATTCTGCTATCTTGTGGATTTATATTGAACATTTGTGCAGATTTGAATGATTTTATGTGTGGTATGATTGCTAGTTAACCTATTGCTGATTTGGACAAACGATCCAACTACCACTATTGTCATTATGGATAGATGGCAGGATAGACATTTGACTGGTTGACTATATTGACCTGTGGTATAGTAAGCACATGGAATAGTGTTGTGCTTAAGGCAAGTACCAAAACACCTTGATAGGGGAGGTGCATACAAGCAGATGAGGAAATGTGGCTAAATGGAAGAATTTATATAATAAAACCTGCAAAATGGCGAATGTAAATTAGGAAAAAAACAGACAACCCTCCCCAAAAGCAAAAAAAAAAGTTAGACAACACTCCCTTATTTTGGACCAGCCCCCCCACCCCAGTACATTTCTAACTGTCCCTAAAATGAACGAGTCACTCCGAAAAACGAATCATGCCTCTCGAGTCAGTAAAAAGAGTTGTTCAAAAATAACGATTCATTCGCGAACTGCACATCGATTGATTGCAATGGATAGAGGAGGTGTAACCAAGAAGAGTAGTAATATGTTCGGAATCTGCGTGTCACGTTCGTTCATAAACGGGACGGACCAAGGCGAAGCGTGATATGCAAACAAGTTTATTTAACTAATAAACACAACGACAAAACAATAAACCAACGATACGTGACGTCCTAAGGTACACACAACAAACCTCACACGGAACAAGATCCCACAACCCACTAGTGCCAAAAGGCTGCCTAAGTATCAAATCAAATCAAATCAAATTGTATTGGCCACATGCGCCGAATACAACAGGTGCAGACATTACAGTGAAATGTGTAAAAGTCGCGTCAATTCAAATCTGGTATTAGGAACAAAAGAGGTCAACACGACTTCTAAGATATACTAGTTATTTTAATTAATGCAAAAACCTTCAATGGTAAATATGATGTTTCGTATATACGGGCTCTCTGAGATACCTCGCAGGGCACCCCAGAGAACTAGCACATTGTTTCAGATCCAATACTCAAATACTCTGACAGAGAGAATTTCCCACTTCTCTGCTGGCCAATCAGAGTAAAGGACTGAGTGTGGTTTAAACTTTACTCAGCCAATCCGTTGATGCACCCCTGTTGCCAGCCTCTTCTGTTACCAGGCATACGTTCATCATAACAACCTGTCATAGTGAGAAGAGCCAGCTCCCTTAGACATCATTCCTACGTCCAAGGAAGGTTCACAGATCACAAAGAACCAGTATAGTCTAGCATTTGGAGACACAATCCTTATCTCATTTACCCCCTAAAACAGCTCTTCACATCAATCACAGCCTGCCAGGTGTCACAACCTACATTAGCCCAGTCAAGAATGCATTCTTTCTAAGTTAGTCATCCCATCAATTTAGGAGAATAATAAATCCCCAATAATCCCCCTTTTCACACCTAATAAGGTGTGATTCAAAAAATAAGAAAACACAGATTATCATTCATTATAATACAATACAAACAAAAAATCACACTTTTATTAATAGGCCATAATGATACAAAAAAATTAAAACCCTCAGTCCATCTACACCCAACTTGCAAATTGTTACCAGTCATCAAAAAACTTCAAACCATCACATAAGGAAAGACAAACATTCACATGGTTAACTTGATTAATAGAACACAAAACATAAGACTATTAAAACATAAAACACAAACAGAGAAGTATATTTTGGCCCCCTTTAGACACCCTCTAGTGTCACTCCACCAAGCCTGGTAGGTCATATCCTCAATTCCTTAGGTCGGAGTCCAGGATTGGGCCGTATCTCACCATCTGTTGGGAAATCACCTTCCCCATCTCCTTTCTCACCAAACCTCAGACACAGGAAATAAGACAACATCCACAAAGAACAAGTATACCCATAGAAGCTATAACTTCACCCAGAATAGTTACAACAATAGTTTTCCATTTACCAAATATGTTATCAAACCAACCGTTTATGGAGCTATCAATACCAGATCTCTCAGCCAGTTTGTTCGTCAGTGTAGTTACTCCCCTGAAGCTCTTTTGTCACTGACCCGTCCGGTGCTATATTGTTTGAGGATGAAAATACAGCACATATATCCAAACAGAACACAAACTCCGCCCCGCTCAGCCAAAAGCATATCTAAAGCTATTCTATTCTGCCATGTCATTAAGCTAGTTGCCACTGTCTGCTCAGCTAATCCCTTTATTGCATCACAAGTGTGGTTTATAAATCTTTGCTGGTTATAGTAAATATAATTCATCCAATCTACGTTTTTATTAATTGTTGACCACCAGAAAATACTTGATTCAAACTCAGCTGCGATCTGATTCCTAGCTTTGAAATGTTCTGGAACCTCTCTAGGTACTCCTATCCCATCAAAGGATCCTTTCATCAAAGGATCCCGGGAGGAGGTCTTACTTTCTACGTGACAACTCACCAGTCTCTGACATGTTTGATTATTTGTGTATGTAGGTGAATTCACAATCAGTTATCACCACACTACCATCAGATGTTAGCACGGGCCTGGTTTTGGTTCCTAAAATCCTCTGGCTGCAACAAAGAGGAGAGATTAGTCATGGTCTCTTTTAGTTGTGATATCCTCTGTGTAGGAGCAGAGCTAAGATGCCCTACTCTGTATCCTATCTTACTAGTCCTAGAAAAACAATTAGAATCCCCTGAGACTTCAAACGTAGGCAACCTAGGTCGGAATGACTTTGTTATCAGGGGATACAGATAGTTCAAGTTACTACAAGACTCTTTCACCACATTCCCAGGTGGCTTGCATGGAGGATAAACCTGTTTTTGCGTACTTCAGTCTTTCAGACAGTACCTACCCTTCTATGGGTCGCACTGCCATTTCTGGTAATTCCCTACTTTCACAATACTACACCTGTCCCTAAACTGTGTATGGAGATTTACATATCCCCCACGCTCTCGATATGAGCAACTACATAGTCCCAGGATGTACATGGTGACATACATATAGTGATGTCCTCCCCTAAAGTCCCTAAACTTCCCCTTTCCCTACGTCTAGCTGTCTCCTATGCCTTCGTAGACTGTGCTCAGGTATTATTTTATCAACTTGTGTTAGGTTAACTACTACTTTTGGCTGATCAGAAGGGTTTGAGTGTGTTAGGAATATGGCCCCCACAATCAGACAGCTACCTACCGTCAGGAGACCTGTGAATCCCCACCCTTGCCCTGAGAACATGTCAGACGCCAACCCATTGCTTCACCTTCTACCAAACTCACACAGGGATGATCAGACAGGGTAAGGGAATCTTCGTTAAGGAGCCAACCCCCGAGCCCTAATGGTGATCGGTTCTTTCTCTTAACTCTGTGTTTGTTCATCAGGTGTGTAACTGGGTTTACCTTTTTGCAGTGTGTGACATGCACCCAGGTGGATCTAATAGGACTTGATAGGGCCCTTCCCAACAGGCCTGCTTCCAGTTTTTCTTCTTTTAGGGACTGGATCCACACCCAGTCTCCTGGTGAGATAGAGTGGGTCACCTTCTCCTTTAGTTCACCTGTGGGGCACAAAACCTCTGACATACGGGTGTGGTTAATAAACTATCTTCACACATACATGTTCAGCTCTCAATTTCTATTGTTGTTGTTTTGTTTTTTTTAAGTATTTTGTCCTCTCCTTCGTATATATTTATTATTTAATCCTATCACTCCCCCTTTTTGACACGTGTCAATATTACCACCTTTCTAAACCATTCCTTATGTAATTTATCATCCAATTGCCATGCCTTTCATTTTTGAGATTGTCTTTTGCTTCTTTATTGCTCCTCCCACTTCCTTTGTCTTTTATGGCAGCTAAATTCGACTTTTATTCAGTTCAGAATCATTTAGTAATCCAATCAATCAATCTCTTATCTTGTAAAAACACTTATGTTTAGTTCAAACTCTGTTCTACCCAGGTTCTCCCGGGCTTGACCTGAAGACTAATTGTTGGACATGACAAGTCCATTCTTAGGTCACCTAAGTCTTCTGTCTAGCAACAAAGAATAAAAATCTCTATGTTCATGATTAACCCAGTTATATCTAATAGCCCACCAAAAAACCTCATCATCTTTAAATCACGACCAATGTCATATCCCTCGTTACTCTCTACCATTTGGATAACATCCCTGATGTATGTATGCCTCCTTAGAGTTCCAAATTACTTTACCATGGGCTACCATTGCCTTCCAATAGATAAGATCACTTAATTTACCCGTATGCAGTACATAATGGAGTACCCAAGCTTTACAGCAGTTTATCATTACCAAAAAACTCATCATTTGTTTTTTGTTTAACGGTTTTGGCGCTTCAAATATAGCAGTTTTCCTGGATGAGTTTAACATTCGCCTCTCCTGTGTTATAGTGTGTCCTAGGTAAATGACCTCGCTCTGCCAAAGTTGAAGTTTATTTTTGCTCACTTTGTGTCCCTGTTCTGCCAGGAAGGTTAACAATTGGATTGTATCCCTCTTACATCCCTCCTGAGTGGGATTAGCCAATAGAATATCATCTACATAAACTAAAATTTGCTTCCTTCCCTAGGTTCAAACTTTCCCAAGTTCTTAGTTATAGCCTGGACAAAGATTGTAAGACTTTCTGAGTAGCCTTGAGGCCTCCTAGCCTATGTCCATTTCCTTCCCTGAAAAGTAAAGCCAAACCACCCCTGACTATCCGGATGAACTTGGATACTAAAGAAAGCATTAGCTAAATCTATCACTGTAAAATAGGAGTTCTCTGGTTTCAATTGGTTCAGCAATGTATGTGGATCTGGTACACATGGAACTCTGGGAATCATATTTCTATTAAACTAACTGTAAGTCCATGACCATCCTCCAGTCGGCGCTAGGTGCCTCCTTTCTAACAGGAAATACTGGAGAGTTGCATTGTACCTCATCTCCAGGAATTATCACCCCTCCCTTAAGTAAATGCTCAAATGTAGGTGTTATCCCTTTTATTGCTTATGGTTTCATAGTATATTGCTTTTGGTATGGTCTATTATCGGATCGAGGAATCACTTGTACTGGAGCTACCCCCTTAATTAGTCCTACAGCTGTTGTCCTTGTGACCATAATTTGAACGGAATTGCTGCTAACTCAGCCTCCTGTTTCTGAGTTAAGAAAATCTCTTCCTGTCATCCGTTAAAACTTATCTCCAGGTGGACCCTGGGCTGGGCTTTTTGCTCTCCAATTTAACTTTCTTCTATATCTCCCAGTGGAGTGGCCATACTGATCCCCATTTGGTGTATTCTGCTAATCAGTAATGTTTTTCCCCTGTTTTATCCATTTACCTAGTGATAACCATTCCTCTGATTACTGCAGCTAATTCCATTAATTTATGTTCAAATATCCCCCAACAAACCGTTCCATCCTACAGCATAGTAAACACCACCCATGATCTGTTGAAAATCCCCTAAATTCAACATAACAACCCTTTATAAACATCATGCTGGGTGTGTTTTTTAAATTTATTTATTTGAAAAACCCAATTGAAAAATAACAATCAGATATAGTTAGGCTCAACTTAATTTGGTAGCTCCCTCTTTTGACCTAAATACTGCCTAACTGAGATGAGCTAATCTCTTTCTCCTGGTTATAATCTAGAGATGGTAATACACACAAAACATGATATCCCCAGTCTTTATCCCCAGTCTTAACCCATCAATAATTGTTTGTATCAATCTAATTCCTCCTAACTAATCCATTAAACCACTCAAAATTCGACGAGTATACAATGATTATTTAATTGATTACCCTAACTCTGCTACATGTGATCTCATCTCAAATGATCCATTATCAATTATTTGTTCAACCCCCTAGGAAAATCTGTCTCCCCTTCTATTGTTCCTGTCCCCCCTGTAAATGTCATATTTGAGTTTTTAGCCAATACAATCACGGTTACATCAAATGTTCCCTCATTTAATGGTATTTTCTTCCTAATATAACTTCCCTAATGAGATTAAATCCCCTGCCTTCCTCTACTATCCTTATATCATTACTGGATCAATGATAATAACTGTAATAACTATCAATAATAATTGTAATAACTATTTCACATTAAATTGTGTCTTTTTTCTGATAATGTTAATTGTAGCCTATTCCATCACTTTAGTTTAAAATATAAGTTTATGTAACAAATCCATAACCCACCACAGGCTGGCGCTATTCCCCCATCACAACAGCCAATGTCACTTGCATCCACTTAACCAAAATACATTATCGTTCTAAAATGTACCAAAAATTTATATTTTCCCGCTAAACCATTTCAGTTCGCTATTCAATTTATTTAACTGTTCTCTCTGATTATGCCCTAATTAATAAAACAAATACTTGCTATCATTGATTAGCATACATTTAATGATGTTCCTACCATCTGAACTGTACTGTCTCTCACCCTCCCCTTGCTCCTTCGGGGAGAGCGCATGGTAACCTTATAACATATTTTCATAGACTTTTCTAGAATACTTCTATTTAAGCTATCTAATTCAACCTTTCACATTTCTCAATCCACATAGTAATCTAGGTATATAGCCCCACTGCGAAAGCTTTGTCTACTGTCCCTACCTGTGTTCGAACCAGGGACATCGCCAGTCACTCCACACCATCTGCGATGCTCTCAAAGTAACTACTCCCAGTTCATAGAGCAAGTGACGTCACCAAATGAAAATCGCAGTAGCTTTCACCTCAGCAAAAAACTCTCTCTCCCTTTGATTCCCTATTGAATAAGTTAGTTTTTCTATTTAACCCCTAAACACGCTACAAATAGTCCATTCAACATTACCAAACCAAATACTCCATCGTACTCATTTGATCAACACATCAGCAGTGAAATTTACACTCATAAATGCAGATTGTTACTCCATGCCTTGATATGATAAATAGATTTCCACCAATAGTACCATTAATGATCTCATCTTACCCTCTGACACAAAATGAAGTTCCCTCACTGTACTACGTTAGCTCTACCATGTTAATTAGTTCAATTTAACCCTCTATTTGCTTTGTACTATATTATACATTACGTCTAAAACAACATTACTTATGGTCAGTTTATTCCAATCACATTATCCAACAACGTCACAATCTTAAACTCATATGGGGCGGCAGGCAGTTTATTGACCAATAGCGCCGCGCCAACAACCGAGAGGTCACCGGTTACAATCCCCGAGCCGACCAGGCGAAAAATCTGCCGATGTGCCCTCGAGCAAGGCACTCAACCCCAATTGCTCCCATAAATCGCTCTAGACAAGAGCGTCTGCCAAATTACCAAAAATGCAAATGTAAATATTCTCTACTTTCTCACCCATGACGCACGTCTGCGTTCGGTGAGCAAGTTTAGAACATTCTCTCGTCAGATACCCACATGCGTTCCCAGCCAACTGCCAGTCTTTTCTGGCTCCAAAAGCCACACTTTCGCTCTCTCCAGCCCCTCCCCTCGCAACTCTACTTCTTTCTTGTCCAGGGGGAACAGGCTTTTTGAGGAGCTGTGAGGAGCTGTTTTCTCGTTTTAGCGCGTTTTCCAATATTCTGCCGTTATTCAAAGTACTTCAGTCTATTTATTTAAATCAAATAATTCCCACCTAATTAGTTAAAGTTGGTGCACGTTTATAAACCGAATTCTTTCGGTCTAATTGTTTAACCAGTATTTTGCACGGTCAAACATCAAACGTTAAATCAAATAATAAACCAAATAGCCCAAACCAAGCACCTAAAACCAGTATTATGCTATGTCAAACATCAAACATCAAATCAAATACTAAACCGAATTGCTTCGACACAACTATTCAAAAGCAGTATTATGCTATGTCAAACACCAAATGTTATATTTCAAATATATCAGTTCAAACGTTTTAGTTCAGTCACACTCATTCATCACTTTTCATTTCATGTTTTCGATTGTCACTGACGGGTTATATGGTTTGAGTAACCACAAATCCAACATTTATTCCCAAATTATACCGTTTGAACAGCCACAAACGTCTTTTGATTCCCAATTTGTCTTCTATCAAGGTATACAGGTTTATCATTCACACTTTCATGCATACGACAACACTCGCACTGTCTAACTTTTTATAGTACCTCCTATGGGTGTCTTTTGTTAACGTTTGCACAATTTAAACCTTATTTCCTAATTGTAATTCTCATTATTTACTGTTTTAAAATATTATTTGTATTCACAGCCAAAAATGGTACACAGTTAAGCGTAGTATACAGTTATCACACAGCAAAAATAGTACACAGTTATCGCACTCACTCACAATACACAGTCATAATCCTATCATACAGTCAAATATGTCACACAGTCATAAATGACACACTTATATTCCACACACAATCTATTTGGGCACACAGCCTCTTCTACTTGGGCACACAGTCTCCTCTACTATCTTTAAAAAATACTCCGCTGAACCTAGCCATATCCTCGAAGTTATGGACCTTGCCAGTCGCTAGTATTTATCTAAAATTTCCCGAACCTAGCCGTATCTCAGTTACGGACCTTGCCGGTGTAATTCTTCGAACCTTAGTCGTACTGTCATAGTTACGAACCTTGCCGATAGCAATTACTTAAACCAATTATTCCCTATATCTTCCGAACCTTAGCCGTATTGTCGCAATTACGGACCTTGCCGGTAGATGTCAGTATTGTCTCCTGAACCTAGCCGTCTCCCACGGACCTTGCCGGTAGATCAATACTCTCTGGTACCATGGTTTAAAAATCACATTTACCAAAGGTTTGCATGTCACAATATTGTGCTTATCTACTCATAATAGTTTCATAATTTAGTTCACTTACATCAGACAGGTGTTTCACAAAATTAATTTGGATAAAGCCAATGTGCAGATCTTTAGTTATTTAACAATAGGTATCTGCTTACCTTTTTAGAAGCCCGGGCAGTTCGTGAAACACACGGTTCGATGAAAGAGGTGACCAAATGGGCCGGACAGTATCCAGCGAAGTCCCTTCTACCAGATCGCGTCGGGTGTCACCAATTGTCAAAGTCGCGTCAATTCAAATCTGGTATTAGGAACAAAAGAGGTCAACACGACTTCTAAGATATACTAGTTATTTTAATTAATGCAAAAACCTTCAATGGTAAATATGATGTTTCGTATATACGGGCTCTCTGAGATACCTCGCAGGGCACCCCAGAGAACTAACACATTGTTTCAGATCCAATACTCAAATATTCTGACAGAGAGAATTTCCCACTTCTCTGCTGGCCAATCAGAGTAAAGGACTGAGTGTGGTTTAAACTTTACTCAGCCAATCCGTTGATGCACCCCTGTTGCCAGCCTCTTCTGTTACCAGGCATACGTTCATCATAACAACCTGTCATAGTGAGAAGAGCCAGTGCAAATAGTCCGGGTAGCCATGATTAGCTGTTCAGGAGTCTTATGGCTTGGGGGTAGAAGCTGTTGAGAAGTCTTTTGGACCTAGACTTGGCACTCCGGTACCGCTTGCCGTGCGGTAGCAGAGAGAACAGTCTATGACTAGGGTGGCTGGAGTCTTTGACAATTTTGAGGGCTTTCCTCTGACACCGCCTGGTATAGAGATCCTGGATGGCAGGAGACAACGAGCTACAGCTGCCTCTGATTGGGAACCACACCGGCCAACATAGATCTACACATAATAGACCTACAACATAGAATATAGATAACAAAGAATATACACACCCTGACTCAACATATCAGAGTCCCTGAGTAAGGGCGTGACACTGCGTCAGTTTTGTTGTGTAGTTTAAGATCTGGAAAATCAGAATGATTGGATTTATGGTTAGAATTAATGGCGCTGTTGTTGGGGTAACAAATACATTATTTTGTTGGATTCCTGCTCTTACAGGAGTTACTGGAAATTATATAGTAGATATAATAGCAAAGAAAGCACTGAAAAATTATATTGTGGATATACAGGTGCAGCTGGGTAGAGGAGAAATCAAAACATTGATTTGGGAAAATGGGTTAGTTTGCTGGCAGAGGAAATAGGATGAAAGTAGTAAGGGCAGACATTTTTATAGTACAAGGAAAATCTGTACAGGAGATAGATAGAGGCCAAATCCACTAATTTGAAGGGGTGTCCACATACTTTTGTATATATAGTGTATACTGTATCATCCTGTCTGAGGATCTGACCAGTGCCAGAGAGGGTGAGAAACAGCAGCTTCCTGACAACCCTGAGAAGTTTGAAGAAGATATGTTGGATCTTGACGATCTCTTCTTACATTCTGCCGTCCTGGGCACCGAGGGCTTTCACTCAGGAACACACAACTGTGACGTTGAGGTTGGGGACACTGAACGCTGGCACCTAGGTGTAATCTTTGAGTCTTCCCACAGAAAAGGAGTTGTAAAGAGGGGAGAGGCTGGAGAGAGGGCTGTCTGGTGTATAAGTTATAATGGAGAAGATCCAGATGACAAAACAACATACTACGAAGAGACATATCCAGGTACCTTCATTCACCTCAGACATTTTTTTCTTCTTCTGGGGGATGGATCAGCTTAATATTGCAGATAGATTGTATCTTCTATCAATGTAATTGTCTGCATCACTTCCAATCCCCCATGTTTCTTATATATATACTCCCCTTTATTACTTTTCAACCCCGCCATTCTTTCCCTACTTGGAGTAAATTAGTGAACAACAATGCCCAGGCCTCTACTTCCGGTCTATACTTATTATCTACACCTTATGGACACAGTTAATTTTACAATAATTCTATTATATATATATATATATTGTTTTTTTTTATTTTTTTATTTATTTATTTATTTATTTTTTATTTTATTTTTTTTTGCTCCTGAACTTCTTCTACTCTCAACCTCTCCGATCATTTTCATGATGTCCATCCGGTTTGCTTCTATATGCCATATCTTTCTAACTGTGCTCTTTCCCAAAAGCTCCCAACATACAACCTATATACTTATTATGGACACAGTATGCTTACATTATTAGCTATCTTTGCTATTATTTGTTGTTATTTGTTATTAGTCCCATCCTTCAACTCTATTCAATACCTCCCATCTATCTCTTAACACCATCCATATAGGATTTCTATTTGCCATATATATTTCAACTGTACTGTGATGTTTTACAAAAGTTCTGAACCTTTCTATTCTCATTGCTTCTACAGATTGTGAATTAAAAATAAACATTTTTGCTAAAAGTATTATTATGATCGATTGACTATGACTTTTCAGATCACCCAGTAATGCTATCTGCAAGGTTAGCTCCAGGTAAATGTTGAAATCCTTTAGCCATTCCTGGACCTGTGTCCAAAAACAAGCTACAAATGGACAGAACCAAAACAAATGATCTAATGATTCTGTCTCTTCACAGCAAAATCTGCAGAGCTGGGAAGATTGTATCCCCCATATAAATAACATTATATTGGTAGCAAGAATTTTATATAATAATTTAAATTGAAAGATTCTAATTTTTGAATCCGGTGACGTTTTGCGTGTCAGTTCATAAACACTATGCCATGGGATCGGTACGTCAAAAATCTCTTCCCAACTATTTTGCAATCTATATGGGACGGCTGTCAATCCTTTGGTCCTTAAGTGAAACTGATATACTTTTTTATTTATCACAGTTTTCCTTAACCAATTATGTTCTTTAATGCAAGGCCGACAGACAAGTTCCTTACTTTCTCCCCCTTCCACTTTCCTCTTCCACTTTTGCGGTAAGGCTGCAATTATTTGGTTGTAATTTTGGGTAGAGCAGACATTTCCATATGTTTTTGTTAGCAGCTGTGATGTTGAGGTTGGGGACACTGAACGCTGGCACCTAGGTGTAATCTTTGAGTCTTCCCACAGAAAAGGAGTTGTAAAGAGGGGAGAGGCTGGAGAGAGGGCTGTCTGGTGTATAAGTTATAATGGAGAAGATCCAGACGACAAAACAACATACTACGAAGAGACATATCCAGGTACCTTCAATCACCTCAGACATGTACAGAAACATGTAGAGAAGGTCAGAGTACAGCTGGACTGGGACAAAGGAATGCTGTCTTTCTCTGATCCCGACGAGAACACACACCTACACACGTTCACACACAAGTCTTGCCATACATCAATAATTACTGTAGTGACCACCCTCTTAGGATCTTACCTGTGAAGGCCTCTGTAACTGTGGAACAGCACAGCTAAGTTTCAACTTTTAATGTCACATGCACAAGTACAGTGAAATGACTTTTGTGCAAACTCAAACCCAACAATGCAATAATCAATAACAATATTAGAATACTAGAATACTAGAAACAACACATGAGAAATAAGAAGAACACAATAAGTAAGTAAGCATATTATATACAGGGTCAGTTCCAATACCATATTTCCAATGTTCAGGGATACTGGAGTGATGGAAGTGGATATATATTGGGGTAAGGTGACTAGGCAACAGGATGTAAGATAAAGAGTAGCAGCAGCTTGTATGGGTGTGCGGGTGTGTAGAGTCAGTATAAATGTATTTTCATATTATGTGTGAGTGAGCAGATGGAGTGTGTGTGGGTGTGGGTGTGTAGGCCCCTGTGAGTCTGCATAGAGACAGTGCAAAAATAAAAGGTCAATAAAGATACAAGGTTAACTCAGATAGTCCGTGTAGCTATTTTGTTAGCTATTTATCAGTCTTATTGCTTGGGATAGAAGCTGTTCAGGAGCCTGTTGGTGTCAGACTTGATGCACCGTTACTGCTTGCCGTGCGGAAGCAGAGATAATAGTCTATGGCTTGGGTGGCTGGAGTCTGTAATGATTTTCCGGGCCTTCCTTACACGCCTGATATAGATGTCCTGGATAGCAGGAAGCTCGGCCCCAGTGATGTCCTCGGTTTTCCGCACCACCCTCTGTAGCGCCATGCAATTGAGGGTGGTGCTATTGCCATACCAGGCAGTGATGCAGCCAGTCAAGATGCTATCAATGGTATAGCAGTAGAACTGTTTGAGGAGTTGAGGGCCCTTGACAAACTTTTTCAACCTCCTGAGGGGGAAAAGGCACTGTCGCGTGTGTGTTTGGACCATTTTTAAGTCTTTAATGATTTGGAAACCGAGAAACTTGAAGCTCTCGACCTGCTCCACTGCAGCCCCGTCGATGTGGATGGGGTCGTGCTCGCCCCCCCGTTTCCTGTAATCCACGTTCAGCACCTTGGTCTTACTGACGTTGAGGGAGAGGTTGTTGCTCTGGCACTACACTGCCAGGTCACTGACCTTCTCCCTGTAGGTTGACTCATCGTCCCCGGTGACCTTTTTGTTGTTTGACATAAAAGACTGTAAAACAACACCAGGAAATCTGTTCCAAGTCATTTTATTTTAAGAAATCTGTTCGCAAGTATTCCCACGCATAATAGAGAGACAAGACGTGATCACATACAAATGTAAGCAAGGTTTGAAATGAATGAATAATTTGCAGTCTACAAATTATTTGCAATTATGTTCTGGCCCCCTGACCATCTGCTCAAAAAAAATTATTGGCCCTTGGCTGAGTCTAGTTGTTGATCCCTGGTCTAGGATGTTTGGAATGGTGGAGTTAATGTGTTCCATAACTAGCCTCTCAAAGCACTTCATGATTACAGAAGTGAGTGCTACAGGGTGGTAGTCATTGTGACATGAAGCCTTAGAGTTCTTGGGGACAGGAATGATGGTGGTGGTCACCAGCTGTTTCTGTAACACCACAGTGTGATACTGTCTTTTTGTTTGACTGATATTCAAACTGTTGACGAGGTGTTGGAGTATAGGCAAAAATTATATAATCTAGGCCAGCTTCAGAAGTATTTACTGTCTGACTTTTATTTGTTAAACAAGCTTCAGTTGTCTCTGTAATAACTACTGTATGTGCTCATTTACTATTCAGCAATAGTGACACATATGTTTATATGATGACTTCGTAAAAAGATAATACGGTTGTTTGTGCCTTAGGTTGATTTCCATTTGTTGATTCATTTATTATTTTAACCATTTGGAATAAACCAATTCCATTTGGAATACAACAATTCTCTTAGCCATTTGTATCATGCCTTTGATTAAGCTCCTAGATGTGGATGTTGAGCTGATTTCTAAGTAGTATATCATGTCATTACTTCAATAGCATTAAGAACAAAGTGGGGTATTAATGAAATCAGTGTCCATCTCAGTGGGCTCGTTTGAGTGATGCAACCGACTGCAGACAAGTTGAGTGAAGCCGGTGCATCTGCAACAGCCCGAAAGTCGGACACTCACGTGGTTTTCAAACAGCAAGGCTCAGTGCAACATGGCAGTATTGCCATCGTATATATATATATATATATTTTGGTAATGTCTAAATAATGTCCAACCCACACTCTCAAACTGTACATTTACTGTATTATTTATTTTATATATTGTACTATCAGTTGGTTAGAGAGAACCTCCAATCACATTCATTTCTCCACTGTATACATGAATGGGACACTCTTTTCACGCCACTTCCATACAAAGTGATTTTCGGGCAAAGTTGGTTCCTGTTTCAGTCATGTCTTTGGTCACGTTTGTGTGAGTCGACTGCAGTCAAAACTTCATGACCTTTGATCACATGGTTTTTGTAAAGTTCATGCAGTCCTCATGTAGGTGCAAGTCAGACAATTTTTATCCCCATAATAGAGCCCCACAGTGGACGCGTCATAATACCTGTAAAACCTAGCGGTCAAACACAGAAATGGTTCCAATCGTTTTTAACCATTCATTTTTTGAAGAACCACTTCAAACAAGGTCTGTGTTTCATGTAGGCTTTCCCTGGTGTGACATTTTGATAACTGTGTAAATCTCTCTCGGACAAGGTGACTTTTATCAATATATTCAGCTCTATTTAGTCTCAGATACGAAAAAGCTAATTAGCATCAAAGTAGACATCATGCAAAACTACAAATCACTGCAGGCTACTGCATATCATCTCTAGCTGACAGCTACTAGTTACCTTGATCCAAAACAAAATATATATTGAACATTTTAATTTACTGTTCCATATTTTATTGAACTAATATTTGTTGGCTTATTTATGCATTTGGTCTTGTCTTGTACAGAATAATATCCTAGTAGCAGTCATATTGACAATGTGCCATGCATACTAAGCTAGTGTTTTGCAAAGAAGCTAGCTTGCTACCTACCTCTGATATTACTAGCAACATACCCTTATTTTACCATATCCTCTTCTCCTTCAGCCGGTGGAGGTCAATATTTAATCCCTTATCATTTCTGCCAACTATATGAACGAGATGAAATCTATTTCAATTCATGGTGTCAGAATGCACTGCTGTATTCAAGCGATTCAGAACTAACTAATGTTCGGTTGCAGATTGAAAAACAGATTAACTAATTGCAGAATGTGTCCATAATCATGAATAAGCATATTTATTTGACAAGAATGCACCTAGTCACCCATCAATCATGTCAAACACCTGAACTCCAACAATCACATTGTTTTAAACATATCAAAATAGTAAACAATGCAAACATATGCCTTTCATGCATAACAAACATCTGACTTGAAGTAAAGATGAAATGATTTATTCATCAATGCCACAAACCCGGGACATCGAAGAGCACCATATGAACTCTTATTACCATCAGAGAGCACAGATTCTTCTGCTTTTCCATTTTAGGAATTAGACCAGCAAAAATAATGTAAAACAGCATATTGTGATTTTTGGTGGGTGAGTTACAAATGGAGAAACAACTGAATGTGTAAGGTAGGTTTAATATAAAAAATACTAGGTCAACTCCAGCAGAATGAGAAACACACTTAACAGACTCAAAACAAGGAAGCCATGCCTAAACGCAGCTATATCAACACCCTTCTTGTCAATGTAACAGGTACATGTTGCTGATGTCAATTGTGAGCAGCACATTTACAACTGCATTCAGTCTGAACCCCGGAATAAGCAGGAGGACAGCATTACACAGGTGAAAGAAAAGTACACCACAACACAATCTAGATGTTATCCAAACAGGAGAAAAACAAGTGAAGGAAGGGTGGGTTTAAACTGATAAGATGGAGAGGTCCAAAGTGTCCGAAGTTGAGGGACCATGGGGCATAAAAGGCATAGTGTGGAATAAGGGATAGCTAGAGGGATGGTTGGCCATGGAATAAACATAAAATGGGGTGATGGTGTGCTTCTGCACCCCTTTTAGGTCATTGTCACAAATATCCATCCCATGTCCAGTCATACTCGGGGTCTCAGCATGTGTCCATCGACGTCATTTCGTCTCAGTTTCAGCATTCAAATTGTGGTCATCGTGTGTCTGTGAATCACAACTTTAAAGACAATGAGTGATCACAGCATTTCCACAAATGGAACCATACACAATACAACTAAAGCATTGAGGGCAGCATTTTGTAGACAACATGGTGGTTTACACTGTCTACTGTGTGTGAATGATGGAAGAATCTCTTACCCCCACTTCGAATGCTTGCTTTCAATGTGCTGCTTGAACGTCTTTGGGTCTGCATCTATAAAAGGTCAAGTACAAAATGAAGGAAGTTAATCTGTGGCTTAGATTGAATTCAAAGTTGACAAATGATAAACTAAGCAATACATTGCAACAAACTACTACACATATGAAAGACTGTACCACACAGGCCAGTCCAATAGCCTACACATGGAGAGGAACCTAAAGACACATACAGTACCAACCAATACTACTCACCTGACAGACAGGGCAGGTGTGGACCAATGCTGCAGTCTTCTGGTCCGCAGCTGCTTCCTTCATAGCAGCCACCGCCTTGGCATCAGTCAACAAGTTCAACTGGAGAGTGGAGCATGCGTTGTACACTGAGTGTTTAAAACATTAGGAACACCTAATATTGAGTTGCACCCCCTTTTTCCCTCAGAACAGCCTCAATTCGTCAAGGCATGGACTCTACAAGGTCTCGAAAGCGTTCCACAGGGATGCTGGCCCATGTTGACTCCAACGCTTCCCACAGTTGTGTCGAGTTGAGTTGAGTTCTTTGGGTGGTGGACCATTCTTGATACAAACTCAAACCGGTGCGCTTGGAAGCTACTTCCATACCCCATTCAAAGGCACTTAAATATTTTGTCTTGCCATTCACCCTCTGAATGGCACACATACACAATCCATGTCTTCTTCTTTAGGGTTTAACGGCCGTTGGCATCCAATATGTTGCATTACCGCCCCCAACTGGACTATAATATAAATCCATTATACTTTGTGATACAATTTTTTATATGTCACGGCCCCTCCTCTGCAGTGCAGGGGCGGTTCCTCCTGCAGGCAGAGGAGGGTCGTTAGTGATTGGAGTTGGTGTGATTGGAGCCACCTGGGCTCAGGGTATTTAAAACTGCATCACTAACCACTCTCTCTCTCCCTGCTCCTCCAGGTATGATCCTGTTTTGTTTGTTCCTTTGTAGGTTTACTTAGTTTCCACTCAGTCATGTTCACACACACAGATTCATGCACCTTGCCTACATTATGACATTTCCACACCTCATTCCTTTTTCTTTGTTTAAAGTTAATAGTTTTTGGTTTACAATAAAGAACCTTTTGATTGGCCTATACCTGTTGTTCATGTCCCCTCATTTTTGCCACAGGCTATGAGCCGGCCTGTGACATATATAATAATAATTTTTAAAACGATCTGCTCCAGCACCATGCCAATGGCCTGGGAGGATGGGATACCCCCACTCAACACACCCTGTAACTCTTCTGAAGTCAAATCTCGTATACCCAAATACTTCTCTGCAGCTGCCACCCCATCATTTATTTTCTGTGATTTACGTTCCATTTCTGCGGTACAGTTGATAACCATTGCTATGAACGCTAAGAAGCCAACCTTACTGAAGCATAAATCACTCGTTGGCCTATCCCTCTGTGCTGGTACAAATCTACTACTAAGGAGATGATTGTGGTCTACAGGAAGAAATAAAAAAAGAGGACTGAGCATGCCCCCATTCTCATCGACGGGGCTGTAGTGGAAAAGGTTGAGAGCTTCAAGTTCCTTGGTGTCCACATCACCAACAAACTATCATGGTCCAAACACACCAAGACAGTCGTGAAGAGGGCACGACAAAGCCTATTCCCCCTCAGGAGACTGAAAAGATCCTCAAAAAATTATACAGCTGCACCATCGAGAGAATCCTGACTGGTTGCATCACCGCCTGGTATGGCAACTGCTCGGCCTCCGACCGCAAGGCACTACAGAGGGTGGTGCGTACGGCCCAGTACATCACTGGGGCCAAGCCTCCTGCCATCCAGGACCTCTATACCAGGCGGTGTCAGAGGAAGGCCCTTTAAATTGTCAAAGACTCCAGCCACCCTAGTCATAGACTGTTCTCTCTGCTACCGCACGGCAAGTGGTACCGGAGCGCCAAGTGTAAGTCCAAAAGGCTTCTTAACAGCTTCTACCCCCAAGCTATAAGACTCCTGAACAGCTAATCATGGCTACCCAGACTATTTGCACTGCCCACCCCCCCCCCCCCCCATCCCCCTCTTTTACGCTGCTGCTACTCTGTTTACTATTTATGCATAGTCACTTTAACTCTACCCACATGTACATATTACCTCAATTACCTCGACTAGCCGGTGCCCCCACACATTGACTCTGTACCAGTACCCCCCTGTATATAGCCTCCCTACTGTTATTTTACTGCTGCTCTTTAGTTATTTGCTTTTATTTTTCACAACACTTTTTTTATTTTATTTTTGCTTTAAAAAACTGCATTGTTGGTTAAGGGCTTGTAAGTAAGCATTTCACTGTAATGTCTACACCTGTTGTATTCGGCACGTGGCAAATAACATTTGATTTGATTTACTCACAGGGATTGTCTCAGGACACTCACCCTTGACCCATCCTCCTCTACTTTCTTCACTGCCTCAGCATAGGACACCTTCTGCACTACTCTGACTCCAGCCACCTCAACCTGCCTCTCTTGCACAGGGCACCCCTACAGTTAACACCACAACTTTATCCACCAAAACTACACAATCCTCTGTCCCATGCCCTCCTGCACACTTCCCACATCTTGGAATCTCCCTCCTACACACTGCTGCAACATGACCATAAACGTTGCACCTGAAACAGCGCAGTGGAATCGCCACAAAAGCTCTAACAGTATAACTGATATCCTTACATGACTTTGTTGAGTAAAGATTGACTCAAAACTCAAAAGTACTGACAGTGACTCCTCTGTTTCACCACGCTCACCACCAGGTCTGCGTAGCACCAAACGGCGGGAGTCACAAACACCGGGAATCTTCAACTTCAATTGCTCCATCTCCACACTTAACGCTACCCCAGAAATCACTCCTTTCAATGGTGCCCTGTTCCTAAGAGCAAAGAAAGAAACAGATCTTGACCCAAGTTGCGTGACACAGGGCGCCCGCTCCCTCTGGTCAGAAGAAACACAAACAAATATCACAAGTCCACTACAGGACTTCACTGATTCAACTGCACCCAACTCCTTTCCCACCCACCCTGAAACCACAAATGGATCTGCCAAAAGGCAAGGATCCACTTTCTCCAAATATGTCACTCCTACTGGACCAGATTCTTCTTTATCATGTCCATCGATGCCATGCTCAGGCTCAGAGCTCTTCACCAAACCTTCCACCTCATTTAACTCGCCCTCATTCACTTCCATTTCACCTCCAGTACTCGGTCTGGCGCATGGCTTGACACCAATCTTCTTCGACACCTCATGTCCATTTTTATCACCATCTTCCTCAAATTCAAATCCAACCTCTGCTTTCCTCATTTTCTTCAACCTCTTCTTCCTATTTCCCCCCCTCCATTCCTCCTCAGAAATCCACCTTTCTGTATCCCTGTCCCAATATTCCTCTTCTCCCAACTTTGCTTGCAGCCCGGTGGCATCCCGGTGTAACTCCATCTCCCCTCACACAACGTCCGGGTGTGGGAGGAACAACAATCCATGTCTCAATTGTCTCAAGGCTTAAAAATCCTTCTTTAACCTGTCTCCTCCCCTTCATCTACACTGATTGAAGTGGATTTGATAATTGACAAAAATAAGGGATCATAGCCTTCACCTGGATTCATCTGGTCAGTGTGTCATGGAAATGTTTTGTACACTCAGTGTATATCAATACCATCAAAATCCCCGCTCCAATTGTACCCATAGTACAGAATACTGACTTAAAAAGGTGGACATCTCCAGATCTGAATGGCAGGAGTGTGTATAAGCTTTTGTTTCAGCCCAGTTCATACCGGATTACAAATCATAGCCTATTGCCATGATTCGTTATGTTGATTACTTAAGTCAGGTGTTAGAGCTGGGCTGGGACCAAACCCTTCACACACTCCTGCTCTTCAGGACTTCCTGCAATGACTGAAACAGACCAAAGCAGGAGAATACTGTTCCAGGATGAAACAGCTTACCTAGTTGTGAGGTGATAAGACTAATAGCTATACTAATGAACGGCTGTCCAGAGCGCAACAGCAAACAGATCAATGTCTTCCCACAGTAAAGTAAGTATAAAGGACGTCATGCTGCTTGCTTAGCGAGTACCACTTCCTCCCGATTCAGCCCATACCTGGCGCAAATTCAGAACCTCTGCCTTGCACGTGACTGCCCTCCTGAAGCGTCTTACCAGTCGGCGCCACACTAAAAGCTAGCTATTCTCTGGCGCAAGTGGGGACACTTCAGGCTGAGGAGTAAGTTTCACACATCCCCATGTGCTACATTCACCCCTAAAAACTTACTCAACAGTGACCCCAGCATTGAGTTGAGCGCAACTGTAGATCAGTCACTAGGCACCACTAAAGGACGTCACGCTGCTTGCTTAGAGAGTACCACTTCCTCCCATACCTGGCATGAACTTGAGATCTCTGGCTTGTTAGCATACGACCACCCTCCTGAAGCGTCTTAGCAGTCGGCGCCACACTAAAAGCTAGCTATTCGCTGGTGAAAGTGGGGACACTTCAGGCTGAGGAGTAATTTTCACACATCCCCATGTGCTACATAAGCGCACCATTGACTCAAGATATACTAATCAGTCAGTCTCTGAAACCTCTCAAAAATCCAGCCCCAAATAATACAGCTAGCAAGTCAAGAAGTAGGCTACTTGAAGTAGGCTACTCACCCACAGACACAAACAAGCATTTTCAAGAACGCAGAGTTTCACCATCTAAGTTAGTTAGCTAGTTAACTAGCAAGCTAGACTGTTGGTTTATAAAAGCCAAAGAAAACTAAATTCGTTTTTATCAATTTCTCATGCATTTAAATGGCTAGACAAATAGACAGCCAATGTAGCCATCTAGACAGGCTAATGTTGCTAACTAGCGTGCTAATTGTGAGCTAGCTAGCTAGATAACAGGTATTGTGTCAATTTAAAACTTGCCCAAGACAGTTCACAGAATTGTCCATTTAAACTAATGTTACCAATTTATTCATTATCAAATTGAGCTAACGTTAGATAGTTAATCCAGAGATTCTTACATTTGCCTCGTTTCGGTAGTCTCGTCCAGATCATCAGGGCCCTGGTGAGTGACGTGAAACTTGAGACAGGCATTTGTAGTTCTGTATGATAGCCACAATAGCAGCTATATATTGATAAAACTCACCTTGTCTGATAGAGATTTACACAGTTATCCCAACGTCCCACCAGGGTAAGCCTACACGAAACACAGCCCTTATTTGAAGTGTTTCTAAAATCCCCTATGGAAAAAATGTATGGTTAAAAACGATTGGAACCATTTCCCTGTTTGACCGCTAGGTTTTATGGGTATTATGACTCATACTATCGTACTCTTTACTGCCGGGTTCACATGCTAGTCAGAACTAGGACATTTGGAAATGTCCAACTTGCTGATTCGTTGAACGTGGCAAGTGTATAACTACAACCAGTTAGCAAGTCGGAAATATCCAAGGTTTCTAGGTCCGACAAGCACATGAACGCGGCATATGCAACACACTTTGGAGGCTTGACCATCGACTTGAGAAAATTGATCCGCTCGAACATGCCCAGTATCTTGATTCTGCGGTTGCGCAGTAGAGACCCACTCTAACCAGACGAGGGGCGGGGGGTGTTCCAGGGAGGGCAGTCTCTCGAGTTAAATCGGTCTTCGTTGACTTGGTCGTTCCTCCTCACTCCATCGCATCTAGCAAGCTAGCTAGATAACTAGGAGAGCTTAGTGTGGGAGACTCAAAGTGGATAAGGGGGAAATAGGCTGAGGGAAAATGGCGGACGTCGAGGGAGAGGGAATTCATTCGGCGGCTCCTCTGTTAGTTCAGCCATCCTCTCGTAACGGCTCCGGTGTCAGCCCAACGCAGGACACCAGCAGTTGCCAAACGGTGACTACCGTTACTTCAGGCCCGCGACTGGTGCGGATAGTCAAGTCTGATTCGGGATATGGCTTCAATGTCCGGGGACAGGTTAGCGAAGGAGGGCAACTACGGAGCATCAACGGGGAATTGTATGCCCCGCTACAGCACGTCAGTGCCGTTTTACCGGGAGGTGCAGCAGACAGAGCCGGTATCTCGAAAGGGGACCGGATTCTGGAAGTGTAAGTGAGAGTTAGCTTGCTATCTGGTAGCTGCTACATGCGCAAGCTAGCTCAATAGTAGCTATTTGGTCAAGGCAGGGCAAAATAAACAAAAAATCAAAACAGACCACAGCAAAGCTAAAAAGGATGGTATTGTAATGTCAGCTCCTGTGCACTGCAGTTCGTTCGCGATACAAACTGTTGACTTTCTTCTGCTGTCCCAAATTTTAACTCGCTAGCTAACGTTAACTCCATAATTCACAAGCTGTTGTCCTCAGCTCAGTGCAACGCCATAAACTATCCTAGCTAGCTAGCTACGTTAAATAATATTTTTCACTTGACCTGGAGACTAGGCTAACAAAGCCTGATAACTCATGCATCAGTCTGTGCTTGTACCAGTGCAGTGTACGGGGCAGAAGAGCCGGTTCATCCCAATGAAAAGACGGTCTGTGTGAGAGCATGTGATCATTACGAATTCCAGTCACACTGACTCTCTGAACTTGGATACAAACTAACTAGCTAACTAAACACCAGCACACACACATGTTCCTTCCGTCCCTACACATCAGGTTACCAGAAAAACCGCATCTGTCATTCTTATCAAAAACTGACCAGATGATGGAAAAAATGGCCATTCAATGTGTGCACATTCATGGTCAGCTACTATTTTACCTACTTGCCTTGATAATAATATATATTTTAATAGTGTGCCCCAATGCTTTATAGCCAGTCTCAATTAAATTGGGACTCAACATTTCCTAATTGTAATAGATCAGCAATAGCCATGGTATGCCATCTCAGTGTTTGGATGCGGATGATGCAATGCATAGAGAGTGCAGTGTGTCTGTCTGGTCTTTGCGACAGGTTTAGTATGCACAGAGGTAGCTAGCTTGGTGATGTTAGGTTCTGTTGCCATGGCAAGGAGCAGGCAGCATACAGCTCAGCATCAGTACCAGTGTGTGTGTGTGTGTGAGGGGGAGAAAAAGTGAGTGAGGGGGGTTGCTGTATATGGAATACATAGGGCTCATCTGATTGGATGTGCTCTCCGTACTTCTGTGTTTTGATTAGTTGGCTCACCGTTTGCTCACCGATTGGGTGCTGTGCAGTAGCCTGGCAGTTTGTTGACTCCGATATTGGTGTGTGTGCGTGCACGGGTGGTTGCACGCCCATTGTGTGTGTGTGTGTGTGTGTGTGTGTGCCTTGAGCACTACCAGTATCTATGCCAGGGAGAGACACCTGCCCATGTGCTCCATATGCTCACGCTCAGACACACACAGCAGTCCCTCAGTGTTAGCTGCAGTGCTTGTGGAGCATCCCCACTGCTCTCTCCAAAATCAACACTCCTCAGCCACAAAGTCCCAGAGAACACACACACAGTCCCAGAGAACACACACACAGTCCCAGAGAACACACACACAGTCACAGAGAACACACACACAGTCACAGAGAACACACACACAGTCACAGAGAACTATACCTATACCCCTACCCATGCTTTTATGAAAACAACCAGTCCAGTCCAAACACTCATGGCTATATGGCCCACAGTTTTTCCTGAATCCTGACCAGACTAGACTGGAGAAAGACTTGAAGTGTTTTTGTCTGTCTGTCTTTCCGTGTGTGTCTGTCTGTCTGTGTCTTTTATGTATGACTACCTCAGCAGCTTTCAGTTAAACATTAGCCAGCCGGGAGAGTAGTGATTTAAGGAAATTACGCTGTTTTTTTTTTGACACCTCAGCTTTTTCTGTAAGGGATACATGCAGTGACTCACATGTTTGGACATATAACACACACAGGCCTACAGTACACAGATTACAGAATGGATCTACCGTGTTCTCTACCCACACACACTGATTAGGAGTTGCTCCGGCTGTGCACACACTGTGAGTCTCATTGATGAAAGATTGGAGTGTGTGTATCTCTCTGTCATTGTCTGTTATCAGTCTGAGTTGTTTTACGTCAGTGGTGTCTCAGGTGGTCTGTCTGGCAGTGTTGTGTGTTGATCCTGTAACCTTTGGCCTGCTTTCTGTTCCTCTCAGTCACTGATGTAACAACATGATAGATAGCCTGGGTTTACTAGGCAAAGGGCTACTTCATCATATATTTTCCTGTGAACTTATACAGAAATATCACATTATAATAATAATAATATGCCATTTAGCAGACACTTTTATCCAAAGCGACTTACAGTCATGTGTGCATACATTTTTACGTATGGGTGGTCCCGGGGATCGAACCCACTACCCTTGCGTTACAAGCGCCATGCTCTACCAATTGAGCTACAGAGGACCACATGTGTGTATCCTCAAGGTAGGATTGGGTTCTTCTGTATTAATAGTTTCTACCGTGTGAACTGTGAGGCTAACTACAGTTTGTAACAGTAATATTTACTATAGGCTGCTGCAGTGCAGACGTCAGCACTTCTGCTGCTTACACACACACGCAGTCTCATGCCCTGACACGCTGCCGTCGGAGTGGTGCAGAGGTCACAAGTCCAGCTTACTAGCTCATGCTCTGATGCACAGTCGTCTGAGTGACGCCACCCCACCTTGACCCCATTGCCATGGGAGACGTCAGTTCCGCTGAGGTGAACATTAGACTTGCTGACAGCCTTATCAAGACATCCACTGACTGACCCTTAATATATGATGATCACTGTTATACAAGAGGGTTCGTCCACTCACACCAAGACAGACACTGACTGGGCAGCAAGAAACGTCAACAACACAATTCATTTTATGTATGAGTGCTGCTGCTCATTTGCAATGATGACTCAGTATATCCTAGCCTAATAATGAATGAATATTCAATCTCTACCTCCCTCTCTCTTCTATCTGCCTCTCTCTATCTATCTCTCTCTCCTTTACCTCCCTCTCTCTCTTTCTCCTCTATCTCTCTCTCTCCATCCCTCCTCTCAGTAATAGTGTAAACGTGGAGGGGGCGACCCATAAGCAGGTGGTGGATCTGATCCGTGCGGGGGAGAGGGAGCTGATGCTGGCCGTGCTGTCTGTACCTCCCCAGGAGGCTGACTGTCTGGACCCCGGAGACGACGGCTCAGCCCAGTCCTGCTACGACTACAGCGACAAACAGGCCGTCCCCATCTCCGTCCCCACATACAAACACACTGAACTCAACCAGGAGAGGTTTGTGGTGAGTAGATGGACGGAAGGAGAGAGAAGGACAAGGAAGGAGAAGGGGAGGGGGGATGGAGAGAGCGAAGGAGTGGTGCTAACAACCTATCATCTGTCCCAACATGCAAATACACTGAACACAACGAGGGGAGAGAGGGAGGGAGAGACATAAAATGACTGAGGAAAGATGTACATAACATGTAGGTATGCCTACAGTATGTTTACACTGTGTGTCTCTGTCTGCAGGTGTATAATGTGTACATGGCAGGCAGACAGCTGTGCTCTAAAAGGTACAGGGAGTTTGCTATCCTCAACCAGAACCTGAAGAGAGAGTTTGCCAACTACACCTTCCCCAAAATACCTGGCAAATGGCCCTTCTCCCTATCTGAACAACAACTAGACGCTCGACGCAGGGGACTGGAGGAATACCTGGAGAAAGGTGAGAGAGAGAGAGAGAGAGAGAGAGAGGGAGAGAGAGGCAGAAAGAAAGATCAGGACAGAGAAATATGAAGCAAAAACCGTTTGGAAAGGTGATAGAAAGGGGTGGAATGAGAGATGGAGGAGGGATAACTGGAAAAGATGGAAGTTGATGGGATTAATGAATGGAGGATGAAGAAGAAATGTGAAAAGGAAAGGATTGGAGAGGAGGTAGAGATGGTCAGGATAACATGGTACTCATAGCTGATTTCAAGGTTTTACTGTTAACCTATAAAGCGTTACATGGGCTTGCTCCTACCTATCTTTCCGAGTTGGTCCTGCCGTACATACCAATACGTACGCTACGGTCACAAGACGCAGGCCTCCTAATTGTCCCTAGAATTTCTAAGCAAACAGCGGGAGGCAGGGCTTTCTCCTATAGATCTCCATTTTTATGGAACAGTCTGCCTACCCATGTGAGAGACGCAGACTCGGTCTCAACCTTTAAGTCTTTACTGAAGACGTATCTCTTCAGTAGGTCATATGATTGAGTGTAGTCTGGCCCAGGAGTGTGAAGGTGAACGGAAAGGCTGGAGCACGAACAGCCCTTGCTGTCTCTGCCGGGCCGGTTCCCCTCTCCACTGGGGGTTCTCTGCCTCTAACCCTGTTGCAGGGGCTGAGTCACTGGCTTGCTGGTGCTCTTTCATGCCGTCCCTGGGAGGGTGCGTCACTTGAGTGGGTTGAGTTACTGACGTGATCTTCCTGTCTGGGTTGGCGCCCCCCCTTGGTTTGTGCTGTGGTGGAGACCTCTGTGGGCTATACTCGGCCTTGTCTCAGGATTGTAAGTTGGTGGTTGGGGATATCCCTCTAGTGGTGCGGGGGCTGTGCTTTGGCGGAGTGGGTGGGGTTATATCCTTCCTGTTTGGCCCTGTCCGGTGGTTTCTTCGGATGGGGCCACAGTGTCTCCGGACCGCTCCTGTCTCAGCCTCCAGTATTTATGCTGCAGTAGTTTATGTGTCGGGGGCTGGGGTTAGTTGGTTATACCTGGAGTACTTCTCCTGTCTTATCCAGTGTCCTGTGTGAATTTAAGTATGCTCTCTCTAATTCTCTCGTTCTCTCTTTCTCTCTGAGAACCTGAGCCCTAGGACCATACGTCAGGACTACCGGGCATGATGACACCTTGCTGTCCCCAGTCCGCCTGGCCTTGCTGCTATTCCAGTTTCAACTGTTCTGCCTGCGGCTACGAAACCCCTACCTGTCCCAGACCTGCTGTTTTCAACTCTTTAATGATCGGCTATGAAAAGCCAACTGAGAGACCTGAGCCCTAGGACCATACGTCGGGACTACCGGCCGTGGTGACTCCTTGCTGTCCCCAGTCCGCCTGGCCTTGCTGCTATTCCAGTTTCAACTGTTCTGCCTGCGGTTATGGAACCCCTACCTGTCCCAGACCTGCTGTTTTCAACTCTTAATGATCGGCTATGAAAAGCCAACTGAGATTTATTCCTGATTATTATTTGACCATGCTTGTCACTTATGAACATTTTTGAACATCTTGGCATGGTTCTGTTATAATCTCCACCCGGCACAGCCAGAAGAGGACTGGCCACCCCTCATAGCCTGGTTCCTCTCTAGGTTTCTTCCTAGGCTTTCGCCTTTCTAGGGAGTTTTTCCTAGCCACCGTGCTTCTACACCTGCATTACTAGCTGTTTGGGGTTTTAGGCTGGGTTTCTGTACAGCACTTCGAGATATTAGCTGATGTAAGAAGGGCTATATAAAATAAAATTGAAATTGATTGATAGAGGCTCATGGGAGTGTCTACAATGGATCTGCCTTTCTCAGTGTTTCTACTTTCTCTCTCGCTCTCCTTTTCCCCATCCTCCTGCCCCTTCTCCACCCCTTCTCCTCTCTTCACAGTGTGTTCAGTGAGGGTGATTGGGGAGAGTGACGTGATGCAGGAGTTTCTGTCTGAGTCTGATGAGGTAAGCATGTCATTCTGACTGTGTTTGCTGCTTATTCCTCTCTAAGATTTGTTCTTTTTTTAGACTTCTCGTTCCCTCTCTCCTCTCATCCTATCCTGTGGGATGTGTGGTGTGTGAGATGGGGCTGGCATCTCTGTCCTTTTTTTCTTTTTGGTTTCCTCTCTTCTGCTCTTCTGTCTCTGTCTACGCTGTGTGTGTCTGTCTGTCTGTCTGTCTGGCCTATGAGTGGTCCTGTGACCGCCTTCTCACCCGCCTGGCTGTAAGTAATCTCTGTCTCCCCCCCTCTCCGTAGAACTATAACGGAGTATCAGATGTGGAGTTGAGGATAGCCTTGCCTGATAAAACTGCCGTCACAGTCAGAGTCCGAAAGAACTGTACTACTGACCAGGTCTACCAGGTAACACACACCTAACCCCTAGTTACACTTACAGCCCTCACATATACACCCTCACACCTAGTCCCCTGGAACATCAGGCCACACCCTCACACCTAGTCCCCAGGAACAACAGGCCACACCCACACACCTGGTCCCCAGGAACATCAGGCCACACCTAGTCCCCTGGAACATCAGGCCACACCCTCACACCTAGTCCCCATGAACATCAGGCCACACCTAGTCCCCTGGAACATCAGGCCACACCCTCACACCTAGTCCCCAGGAACATCAGGCCACACCCACACACCTAGTCCCCAGGAACATCAGGCCACACCTAGTCCCCTGGAACATCAGGCCACACCCTCACACCTAGTCCCCAGGAACATCAGGCCACACCCACACACCTAGTCCCCAGGAACATCAAGCCACACCCTCACACCTAGTCCCCAGGAACATCAGGCCACACCCTCACACCTAGTCCCCATGAACATCAGGCCACACCCTCACACCTTGTCCCCAGGAACATCAGGCCACACCGTCACACCTAATCCCCAGGAACATCAGGCCACACCGTCACACCTAGTCCCCAGGAACATCAGGCCACACCCTCACACCTAGTCCCCATGAACATCAGGCCACACCCTCACACCTTGTCCCCAGGAACATCAGGCCACACCGTCACACCTAATCCCCAGGAACATCAGGCCAGCTTGGTTACCACTTAGACCCACATGAAACAATTCTAGGCTGGACAGTAAATGTACACAGCACTCCTTGTTAATACACAGCACTCCTTGTTAATACACAGGACTTCTTGTTAATACACATAACTTCTTGTTAATACACAGGACTCCTTGTTAATACACAGGGCTCCTTGTTAATACACAGATATCCTTGTTAATACACAGGTCTCCTTGTTAATACACAGGACTCCTTCTTAATAAACAGCACTCCTTGTTAATACGCAGGTCTCCTTGTTAATACACATGTCTCCTTGTTAATACACAGATCTCCTTGTTAATACACAGATCTCCTTGTTAATACGTAACGCTCCTTGTTAATACACAGGTCTCCTTGTTAATACACAGGACTCCTTGTTAATACACAGCACTCCTTGTTAATACACAGCACTCCTTGTTAATACACAGCACTCCTTCTGAATACACAGCACTCCTTGTTAATACACAGCACTCCTTGTTAATACACAGGACTCCTTGTTAATACACAGGACTCCTTGTTTATACACAGATCTCCTTGTTAATACACAGGACTCCTTGTTAATACGCAGGACTCCTTTGCTTTCTCACTCTCTTGATCTCTCTCCCACAGGCTGTGGTCATGAAAGTAGGAATGGACAGCATAACGGCCAGCTACTTTGCTCTGTTTGAGGTCATCAACCACTCCTTTGGTAAGTGTGTGATGGTGAGATCTTTTTTTTTATAGGACTAGTCTTTTTCTATGTGCTAACTCCAGCGTTGACCTTAATTGCCTGAGACTTTGGCCTCTGCCCAGAGTGTGTGGGTGTGTGCGCGGTCCCATTACAGGGGGAGCTCTTATTACAGAGAGTGGATCTGAGAGCTCAGTAAAAAGCTCTATGGCGCTTCAATGGCCTTAATGAATGATTGATAGCCGATGTTGACTTATTATAACTTTGATATGGTCAGAATCTTCCCCCCTAAAGCACATTTCACTCACATACAGAGTCGTTAAAGGGACAGTTCACTCACAATAGTTTTATCTCAATAGTCAAGCTAAAGTGTGTATGTTGTCTGTAGATCCTGCTACAGTGGCTAGCATTGCTTATCTTTCCCATTCATTTGGGATAGAGGCCTGCACGTTTCTCCCATGATTATAGCTAGCAGCATGTATACACCAGGATCTCTGGTGCCAGTCTCTCATTCATTTAATGAAGTCTCAGGCTCCGCTCAGTAGGATCTGTTTAGTCAGCCCTGTCCCTCTTCCATCAAAGACAGGCTAACACCTAGTCATGTGTGTCTGTCTGTCTGTCTGTCTCTCTCTGTGTATGTGTGTGTCTTTAATCAGAGAGGCTAACATTTAGTCCTACCCAGGAGCTTTGTTTATTCCGACCTAACCCTGTCTCTGTCTCTGTCTCTGTCTCTCTCTCTCTCTCTGTCTCTGTCTCTGTCTCTGTCTCTGTCTCTCTCTGTCTCTGTCTCTGTCTCTCTGTCTCTGTCTCTGTCTCTGTCTCTGTCTCTGTCTCTGTCTCTCTCTCTCTCTCTCTCTCTCTCTCTCTTTTTCTCTCTCTCTCTCTCTCTCTCTCTCTCTCTCTCTCTCTCTCTCTCTCTCTCTCTCTCTCTCTTTTTCTCTCTCTCTCTGTCAGTGCGTAAGCTGGCTCCTAATGAGTTCCCCCACAAGCTGTATGTTCAGAACTATACGTCTGCTGTCCCTGGGACCTGCCTCACCCTCCGCAAGTGGCTCTTCACCACCGAGGAGGAGATCCTGCTCAATGACAACCACCTGGCGGTCAGCTACTGCTTCCACCAGGTGTGTGTGCATTTTGTGTGTGTGTCAGGGGAGTGTGCATTTTGTGTGTGTGTAAAGGAAAGTTCAGTTGGTTTGTCCATTATCTCTCTCTCTCTCTCTCTCTCTCTCTCTCTCTCTCTCTCTCTCTCCCTCTCCCCTGCCCTCCCTCCCTTAGGCGGTGGATGATGTGAAGAAGGGATTTATCAAGGCAGAGGAGAAGTCCTACCAGCTCCAGAAACTAGCAGAACAGAAGAAGATGGCCATGGTTAGTCTCTCTCTCTCCCTCTCTGCTAGTCACTAGATGGCCATGTTTAGTCTCTCTCCCTCTCTGCTAGTCAATAGATGGCCATGGTTAGTCTCTCTCTCCCTCTCTACTAGTCCCTAGATGTCCATGGTTAGTCTCTCTCTCTCTCTCTCTGCTAGTCCCTAGATGGCCATGGTTAGTTTCTCTCTCTCCTTCTCTGCTAGTCACTAGATGGCCATGGTTAGTCTCTCTCTCTCCCTCTCTGCTAGTCACTAGATGGCCATGGTTAGTCTCTCTCTCTCCCTCTCTGCTAGTCACTAGATGGCCATGGTTAGTCTCTCTCTCTCTCTCCCTCTCTGCTAGTCACTAGATGGCCATGGTTAGTCTCTCTCCCTCTCTGCTAGTCACTAGATGGCCATGGTTAGTCTCTCTCCCTCTCTGCTAGTCACTAGATGGCCATGGTTAGTCTCTCTCTCTCCCTCTCTGCTAGTCACTAGATGGCCATGGTTAGTCTCTCTCTCTCTCTCTCTCCCCCTCTCTGCTAGTCACTAGATGGCCATGGTTAGTCTCTCTCCCTCTCTGCTAGTCACTAGATGGCCATGGTTAGTCTCTCTCTCTCCCTCTCTGCTAGTCACTAGATGGCCATGGTTAGTCTCTCTCTCTCTCTCTCTCCCTCTCTGCTAGTCACTAGATGGCCATGGTTAGTTTCTCTCTCTCCCTCTCTGCTAGTCACTAGATGGCCATGGTTAGTTTCTCTCTCTCCTTCTCTGCTAGTCACTAGATGGCCATGGTTAGTCTCTCTCTCTCCCTCTCTGCTAGTCACTAGATGGCCATGGTTAGTCTCTCTCTCTCTCTCTGCTAGTGACTAGATGGCCATGGTTAGTCTCTCTCCCTCTCTGCTAGTCACTAGATGGCCATGGTTAGTCTCTCTCTCTCCCTCTCTGCTAGTCACTAGATGGCCATGGTTAGTCTCTCTCTCTCTCTCTCTCCCTCTCTGCTAGTCACTAGATGGCCATGGTTAGTCTCTCTCCCTCTCTGCTAGTCACTAGATGGTCATGGTTAGTCTCTCTCTCTCCCTCTCTGCTAGTCACTAGATGGCCATGGTTAGTCTCTCTCTCTCTCTCTCTCTCTCTCTCTCTCTCTCTCTCTCTCTCTCTCTCTCTCTGCTAGTCACTAGATGGCCATTGTTAGTCTCTCTCTCCCTCTCTGCTAGTCACTAGATGGCCATGGTTAGTCTCTCTCTCCCTCTCTGCTAGTCACTAGATGGCCATGGTTAGTCTCTCTCTCTCCCTCTCTGCTAGTCACTAGATGGCCATGGTTAGTCTCTCTCTCCCTCTCTGCTAGTCACTAGATGGCCATGGTTAGTCTCTCTCTCTCCTCTCTGCTAGTCACTAGATGGCCATGGTTAGTCTCTCTCTCCCTCTCTGCTAGTCACTAGATGGCCATGGTTAGTCTCTCTCTCCCTCTCTGCTAGTCACTAGATGGCCATGGTTAGTCTCTCTCTCTCCCTCTCTGCTAGTCACTAGATGGCCATGGTTAGTCTCTCTCTCTCTCCCTCTCTGCTAGTCACTAGATGGCCATGGTTAGTCTCTCTCTCTCCCTCTCTGCTAGTCACTAGATGGCCATGGTTAGTTTCTCTCTCTCCCTCTCTGCTAGTCACTAGATGGCCATGGTTAGTCTCTCTCTCTCTCTGCTAGTCACTAGATGGCCATGGTTAGTCTCTCTCTCTCTCCCTCTCTGCTAGTCACTAGATGGCCATGGTTAGTCTCTCTCTCTCCCTCTCTGCTAGTCACTAGATGGCCATGGTTAGTCTCTCTCTCTCCCTCTCTGCTAGTCACTAGATGGCCATGGTTAGTCTCTCTCTCTCCCTCTCTGCTAGTCACTAGATGGCCATGGTTAGTCTCTCTCTCTCCCTCTCTGCTAGTCACTAGATGGCCATGGTTAGTCTCTCTCTCCTCTCCCTCTCTGCTAGTCACTAGATGGCCATGGTTAGTCTCTCTCTCCCTCTCTGCTAGTCACTAGATGGCCATGGTTAGTCTCTCTCTCCCCTCTCTGCTAGTCACTAGATGGCCATGGTTAGTCTCTCTCTCCTCTCCCTCTCTGCTAGTCACTAGATGGCCATGGTTAGTCTCTCTCTCTCCCTCTCTGCTAGTCACTAGATGGCCATGGTTAGTCTCTCTCTCTCCTCTCTGCTAGTCACTAGATGGCCATGGTTAGTCTCTCTCTCTCCCTCTCTGCTAGTCACTAGATGGCCATGGTTAGTCTCTCTCTCTCTCCTCTCTGCTAGTCACTAGATGGCCATGGTTAGTTCTCTCTCTCTCTCTTCTCCCTCTCTGCTAGTCACTAGATGGCCATGGTTAGTCTCTCTCTCCTCCTCTCTGCTAGTCACTAGATGGCCATGGTTAGTCTCTCTCTCTCCCTCTCTGCTAGTCACTAGATGGCCATGGTTAGTCTCTCTCTCTCCCTCTCTGCTAGTCACTAGATGGCCATGGTTAGTCTCTCTCTCTCCCTCTCTGCTAGTCACTAGATGGCCATGGTTAGTCTCTCTCTCTCTCCCTCTCTGCTAGTCACTAGATGGCCATGGTTAGTCTCTCTCTCTCCCTCTCTGCTAGTCACTAGATGGCCATGGTTAGTCTCTCTCTCTCCCTCTCTGCTAGTCACTAGATGGCCATGGTTAGTCTCTCTCTCTCTCTCTCCCTCTCTGCTAGTCACTAGATGGCCATGGTTAGTCTCTCTCCTCTCTGCTAGTCACTAGATGGCCATGGTTAGTCTCTCTCTCTCTCTCTGCTAGTCACTAGATGGCCATGGTTAGTCTCTCTCTCCCTCTCTGCTAGTCACTAGATGGCCATGGTTAGTCTCTCTCTCTCCCTCTCTGCTAGTCACTAGATGGCCATGGTTAGTCTCTCTCTCCCCTCTCTGCTAGTCACTAGATGGCCATGGTTAGTCTCTCTCTCCCCTCTCTGCTAGTCACTAGATGGCCATGGTTAGTCTCTCTCTCCCTCTCTGCTAGTCACTAGATGGCCATGGTTAGTCTCTCTCTCTCCTTCTCTCTGCTAGTCACTAGATGGCCATGGTTAGTCTCTCTCTCTCTCTCTCTGCTAGTCACTAGATGGCCATGGTTAGCCTCTCTCTCTCCCTCTCTGCTAGTCACTAGATGGCCATGGTTAGTCTCTCTCTCCTCTCTGCTAGTCACTAGATGGCCATGGTTAGTCTCTCTCTCTCCCTCTCTGCTAGTCACTAGATGGCCATGGTTAGTCTCTCTCTCTCCCCCCCCCCCCCCCTCTCTGCTAGTCACTAGATGGCCATGGTTAGTCTCTCTCTCCCTCTCTGCTAGTCACTAGATGGCCATGGTTAGTCTCTCTCTCTCCCTCTCTGCTAGTCACTAGATGGCCATGGTTAGTCTCTCTCTCTCCCTCTCTGCTAGTCACTAGATGGCCATGGTTGTCTCTCTCTCTCCCTCTCTGCTAGTCACTAGATGGCCATGGTTAGTCTCTCTCTCTCCCTCTCTGCTAGTCACTAGATGGCCATGGTTAGTCTCTCTCCCTCTCTGCTAGTCACTAGATGGCCATGGTTAGTCTCTCTCTCTCCCTCTCTGCTAGTCACTAGATGGCCATGGTTAGTTTCTCTCTCTCTCCCTCTCTGCTAGTCACTAGATAGCCATGGTTAGTCTCTCTCTCTCTCTCTCCCTCTCTGCTAGTCACTAGATGGCCATGGTTAGTCTCTCTCTCTCCCTCTCTGCTAGTGACTAGATGGCCATGGTTAGTTTCTCTCTCTCCCTCTCTGCTAGTCACTAGATGGCCATGGTTAGTCTCTCTCCCTCTCTGCTAGTCACTAGATGGCCATGGTTAGTCTCTCTCTCTCTCTGCTAGTCACTAGATGGCCATGGTTAGTCTCTCTCTCTCTCTCTGCTAGTCACTAGATGGCCATGGTTAGTCTCTCTCTCTCCCTCTCTGCTAGTCACTAGATGGCCATGGTTAGTCTCTCTCTCCCTCTCTGCTAGTCACTAGATGGCCATGGTTAGTTCTCTCTCTCCCCTCTCTGCTAGTCACTAGATGGCCATGGTTAGTCTCTCTCTCCCCTCTCTGCTAGTCACTAGATGGCCATGGTTAGTCTCTCTCTCTCTCCCTCTCTGCTAGTCACTAGATGGCCTGGTTGTCTCTCTCTCTCCCTCTCTGCTAGTCACTAGATGGCCATGGTTAGTCTCTCTCTCTCCCTCTCTGCTAGTCACTAGATGGCCATGGTTAGTCTCTCTCTCCTCTCTCTTCCCTCTCTGCTAGTCACTAGATGGCCATGGTTAGTCTCTCTCTCTCCCTCTCTGCTAGTCACTAGATGGCCATGGTTAGTCTCTCTCTCCCCTCCTCTCTGCTAGTCACTAGATGGCCATGGTTAGTCTCTCTCTCTCCCTCTCTGCTAGTCACTAGATGGCCATGGTTAGTCTCTCTCTCTCTCTCTCTTTCCTCTCTGCTAGTCACTAGATGGCCATGGTTAGTCTCTCTCTCCCTCTCTGCTAGTCACTAGATGGCCATGGTTAGTCTCTCTCTCTCTCTCTCTCCCTCTCTGCTAGTCACTAGATGGCCATGGTTAGTTTCTCTCTCTCCCTCTCTGCTAGTCACTAGATGGCCATGGTTAGTCTCTCTCCCTCTCTGCTAGTCACTAGATGGCCATGGTTAGTCTCTCTCTCTCCCTCTCTGCTAGTCACTAGATGGCCATGGTTAGTCTCTCTCTCCCTCTCTGCTAGTCACTAGATGGCCATGGTTAGTCTCTCTCTCTCCCTCTCTGCTAGTCACTAGATGGCCATGGTTAGTTTCTCTCTCTCTCCCTCTCTGCTAGTCACTAGATAGCCATGGTTAGTCTCTCTCTCTCTCTCCCTCTCTGCTAGTCACTAGATGGCCATGGTTAGTCTCTCTCTCTCCCCTCTCTGCTAGTCACTAGATGGCCATGGTTAGTCTCTCTCTCTCCCTCTCTGCTAGTCACTAGATGGCCATGGTTAGTCTCTCTCTCCCTCTCTGCTAGTCACTAGATGGCCATGGTTAGTCTCTCTCTCTCTCTGCTAGTCACTAGATGGCCATGGTTAGTCTCTCTCTCTCCCTCTCTGCTAGTCACTAGATGGCCATGGTTAGTCTCTCTCTCTCTCCTCTCTGCTAGTCACTAGATGGCCATGGTTATTTCTCTCTCTCTCCTCTCTGCTAGTCACTAGATGGCCATGGTTAGTCTCTCTCTCTCCCTCTCTGCTAGTCACTAGATGGCCATGGTTATCTCTCTCTCCCTCTCTGCTAGTCACTAGATGGCCATGGTTAGTCTCTCTCTCCTCTCTCTCCCTCTCTGCTAGTCACTAGATGGCCATGGTTAGTCTCTCTCTCTCCCTCTCTGCTAGTCACTAGATGGCCATGGTTAGTCTCTCTCTCTCCCTCTCTGCTAGTCACTAGATGGCCATGGTTAGTCTCTCTCTCTCCCTCTCTGCTAGTCACTAGATGGCCATGGTTAGTCTCTCTCCCTCTCTGCTAGTCACTAGATGGCCATGGTTAGTTTCTCCTCTCTCCCTCTCTGCTAGTCACTAGATGGCCATGGTTAGTCTCTCTCTCTCCTCCTCTCTGCTAGTCACTAGATGGCCATGGTTAGTCTCTCTCTCCCTCTCTGCTAGTCACTAGATGGCCATGTTAGTCTCTCCTCCCTCTCTGCTAGTCACTAGATGGCCATGGTTAGTCTCTCTCTCTCCCCTCTCTGCTAGTCACTAGATGGCCATGGTTAGTCTCTCTCTCTCTCTCTGCTAGTCACTAGATGGCCATGGTTAGTCTCTCTCTCCCCCTCTCTCTAGTCACTAGATGGCCATGGTTAGTCTCTCCCTCTCTGCTAGTCACTAGATGGCCATGGTTAGTCTCTCTCTCCCTCTCTGCTAGTCACTAGATGGCCATGGTTAGTCTCTCTCTCTCCCTCTCTGCTAGTCACTAGATGGCCATGGTTAGTCTCTCTCTCTCCCTCTCTGCTAGTCACTAGATGGCCATGGTTAGTCTCTCTCTCTCCTCTCTGCTAGTCATTAGATGGCCATGGTTAGTCTCTCTCTCCTCTCTGCTAGTCACTAGATGGCCATGGTTAGTCTCTCTCTCTCCCTCTCTGCTAGTCACTAGATGGCCATGGTTAGTCTCCTCTCTCCCTCTCTGCTAGTCACTAGATGGCCATGGTTACTCTCTCTCCCTCTCTGCTAGTCACTTAGATGGCCATGGTTAGTCTCTCTCTCTCCCTCTCTGCTAGTCACTAGATGGCCATGGTTAGTCTCTCTCTCTCCCTCTCTGCTAGTCACTAGATGGCCATGGTTAGTTTCTCTCTCTCTCCCTCTCTGCTAGTCACTAGATGGCATGGTTAGTCTCTCTCTCTCCTCTCTGCTAGTCACTAGATGGCCATAGTTAGTCTCTCTCTCTCCCTCTCTGCTAGTCACTAGATGGCCATGGTTAGTCTCTCTCCCCTCTCTGCTAGTCACTAGATGGCCATGGTTAGTCTCTCTCTCCTCTCTGCTAGTCACTAGATGGCCATGGTTATCTCTCTCTACTTCCCTCTCTGCTAGTCACTAGATGGCCATGGTTAGTCTCTCTCTCTCCCTCTCTGCTAGTCACTGATGGCCATGGTTAGTCTCTCTCTTCCTCTCTGCTAGTAACACTAAATGGCCATGGTTGTCTTCTCTCTCCTCTCTGCTAGTCACTAGATGGCCATGGTTAGTCTCTCTCTCTCCCTCTCTGCTAGTCACTAGATGGCCATGGTTAGTCTCTCTCTCTCCCCCCCTCCTCTCTGCTAGTCACTAGATGGCCATGGTTAGTCTCTCTCTCTCCCCTCTCTGCCTAGTCACTAGATGGCCATGGTTAGTCTCTCTCTCTCTCTTCCCTCTCTGCTAGTCACTACATGTCCATGGTTAGTTCTCTCTCTCTCTCTCTGCTAGTCACTAGATGGCCATGGTTAGTCTCTCTCTCTCCCCCTCTGCTAGTCACTAGATGGCCATGGTTAGTTCTCTCTCTTTCTCTCTCTGCTAGTCACTAGATGGCCATGGTTAGTCTCTCTCCCTCTCTGCTAGTCACTAGGATGGCTGGTTAGTCTGCTCTCTCTCTCTCCCTCTCTGCTAGTCACTAGATGGCCTGGTTAGTCTCTCTCTCTCCCCCCCCCTCTCTGCTAGTCACTAGATGCCATGGTTAGTCTCTCTCCTCTC